>NW_027224318.1:0-302623 GCF_023699985.2 Odocoileus virginianus | reverse complement strand
TGTTTTAGAATTTTTTCTTAACTATTAAGATTTAACATATTCTCAGAACTTTATTCTCTCTTTTGATACCTGAAAATAGCATCCCTTGTTGGTTGATAATTTTGTTTTTAGGACTTGTTACAGAAAATGTATAACGTGTCATTTTTCTTCTTTTCTATCGATACTCTCTGTGAATCTAGGATGCTCCCTGTATTAGTTTCTTATGGCTACAATAACAAATGATTGCAAATTAGGTGACTTAACACAACACAAATTTATTATCTTCAGTTGTAAAGTTCAAAAGTCCAAAATGGGTCTCAACTGGGCTAAAAACAAAGTGACAGCAAGCCTACTTTCGTTTCTAGAAAGTTCCTTTCTAGGGCAAAATCTGTTTTTCTTGTGTTTTCCAGATCCTAGAGACTTTTCACATTCCTTGACTTGTGGCCATCTCACAAAGCCAGCGATGGGCAGTGGAGGCTTTCTTATAACACCATCTCCCTGGTTCTGACTCTTCTGCCATTCTGGTTGTTATATAGGGGCCCTTACAGTTGTATCAGTTGCACCTGAATAATCTAGGTGAATCTCACCATCTCAAAATCCTTACCAGAAAAGTCCCTTTTGTGATGAAAGTAAGGTATTCACAGTTTCTGGGAATTGGGACATGGAAATCTTTGGGCAAGCCTTTTTCTCTCTACTATAGTTACTAATAGGGGATTGGGATAACACACCTATTGAAGTCACATGTCTGCTTTTCCAACATTGAAAAAAATGTTGCGGAGTGTGCCTGGATTCAGAGTAGACACAGAGTTTCAAGGAACTTACTTTGTACATGCATAGGGAAATAGACTTGACAACACATCTACACATTTAATTAATTCGAGTAAAAGAAATTATCTCAGCTGAAACACATATATCATCTGTCTTGGAATTGCCATTAAGTAATATTATTCAGAACTTGGCAAAAACACATCCCAATGACATTGGCAAAATCAATTTCCACCTACTTGCTTTAGGCGTACCACTGTGCCAATGAACACATTAAACATGATTAATCTTTTTGGAGATGGAAGTTGGAATTGCTTATCAGGAAGCCCTAAATTAACAAAAAAAAATTTTGAACAAAACATTACCTTATTAATTCATTCTATCAAAAAGAGAAACTGCTAAGGAGGTGAAAGAACTATACACAGAAAATTATAAGACACTGATGAAAGAAATGAAAGACCGCATAAATAGATGGGGAGATATTCCATGTCCCTGGGTAGGAAAAATCAATACTATGAAGATAACTATACTACCAAATGCAGTCTACAGATTCAATGTGATCCCTATCAAATTACCAATGGCACTTTTCACAGAAACTAGAACAAAAATTTCACAATTCTTGTGGAAACACAAAAGACCTGAAACAGCCAAAGCAGTCTTTCAAAAGAAGAATGGAGCTGGAGGAATCAACTTTCCTGACTTCAGATTATACTACAAAGCTACAGTCATCAAGACAGTATGGTACTGGCACAAAAACAGAAATATAGACCAATGGAACAAGATAGAAAGCCCAGAAATAAGCCCATGCACCTATGGGTACCTTATTTTTGACAAAGGAAGCAAGGACATTCAATGGGGCAGACAGTCTCTTCATTAAGTGGTGCTGGGAAAACAGGACACTACATGTAAAAGAATGAAATTAGAACACTTCCTAACAACATACACAAATATAAACTTAAAATAGATTAAAGATCTAAATGCAAGCCACCAGGGAAGCCCCAAATGTAAGACCAGAAACTATAAAACTCTTAGAGGAAAACATAGGCAGAACACTTGATGACATAAATCAAAGCAAGATCCTCTATGACCCACCTCCTAGAGTAATGGAAAAAAAAAACTCAAAAGTAAACAAGTGGGACCTGATTAAACTTAAAAGCTTTTGCACAGCAAAGGAAACTATAAGCAAGATGAAAAGACAACCCTCAGAATGGGAGAAAATAATAGCAAATGAAACAACTGACAAAGGATTAGTTTCCAAAATATACAAGCAGCTCATACAACTCAATACCAGAAAAACAAATAACCCAATCAAAAAGTGGGAAAAAGACCTAAACAGACATTTCTCCAAAGAAGACATACAGATGGCTAATAAACACATGAAAAGATGCTCAATATTGCTCATTATTAGAGAAATGCAAATTAAAACTACAATGAGATATCACCTCACACCAGTCAGAATGGCCATCATCAAAAAGTCTACAAACAATAAATGCTGGAGAGGGTGTGGAGAAAAGGGAACCCTCTTGCACTGTTGGTGGGAATGTAAATTGATACAGCTGCTATGGAAGATGGTATGGAGATTCCTTAAAAAACTAGGAATAAAATCACCCAGCAATCCCACTCCTAGGCATATACCCTGAGGAAACCAAAATTGAAAAAGACACATGTATCCCATTGTTCATTGCAGCACTATTTACAATAGCTAGAACATGGAAGCAACCTAGATGTCCATTGACAGATGAATGGATAAAGAAGCTGTGGTACATATATACAATGGAATATTACTCAGCCATAAAAAGGAACACATTTGAGTCAGTTCTAATGAGGTGGATGAACCTAGAGCCTATTATACAGAGTGAAGTAAGTCAGAAAGAGAAAGATAAATATCATATACTAATGCATATATATGGAATCTAGAAAGATGGTACCAAAGAATTTATTTGCAGGGCAGCAGTGGAGAAACAGACATAGAGAATAGACTTATTGATATGGGAGGAGAGGAGAAGAGGGTGAGATGTGTGGAGAGAGTAACATGGAAACTTACATTACTATATGTAAAATAGATAACCAACGGGAATTTGCTGTATGTCTCAGGAAACTCAAACAGGGGCTCTGTATCAACCTAGAGGGGTGGGATGGGGAGGGAGATGGGAGGGAGGTTCAAGAGGGAGGGGATATACATATGGTATATGTATATCCATATATACATATGGTATACATATGGCTGATTCATGTTGAGGTTTGAGAGAAAACAACAGAATTCTGTAAAGCAATTATCCTTCAATTAAAAAATAAATACATTAAAAAAAAGAGAAACTGCATTTAACCTTATCTGTAAATGCTTTAGTTTAACTTTTTAAAAATTAACTTATTGTGTATTTTTTGATTCACCAAATACATTACAATAGAGATAACTTCTGAATTTACATTGTAATTTATTTTGTTAGACTTAATGCCTCTATGTTAAGGTTAATACCTACTTCTTTGCTTTTGTTATTTTTTCTCCTCTGTATGATCACTGGATCCTTACCTTGATCATAGCAATGGCATCCTGGGTGTGTGTTTGTCCAATTTTATAAAATTTTATACATTAAATATGTACAGACTTTGCATATCAATTATACCTCAATAAAGCTGCAACATTTTTAAATTAAGAAAAATCTAAAGTGTAAGGGTGACTCCAGAGATGACAGAGAGCTTTCCCATGAAGACAGCACCAAAGCAAGCATTTAGTGATTACTGAATGCTTGCTTGACTTATTGATTCATTTATTCAAAACTTATATTGGTTATCAATTAACTGCCAAAATCTATGTTAGAAAGGGAGAATCGGAGAGAAAACAGGCGTAATACTTTGCTTCTTTGTGAGACTTGCACTTCTAAGAAAAAGAGATCCCAGGAATTTCTTTGGTGGTCATTCTTAATGACCAAGATGACTAGAGAGTAGGTAAGGCATTTTGGCCCATATACTAAGTGCCCATTCCAATAATATGAAAAAATATCACATGGATCATGCTCAGTCTTGTTTTGTCAAAGAGCATAGCCAAGCTGTATGTGGTCAGCTAGATTTTATAACCAACTAGTTCATCTATATGGCTATGAGAGTTCTTGTCTTAGCTTTTCATGCTAGAAAAATAATTTTCCTAAAATATGTTAATGATTAGTAGGCCAAACAAATGGCATTGCAGGAGAAATGTGAATCATCATGTGTTTCTAAGCAACACAAAGAAAAGGTGAAATGCTGTTAGTTATCTGAATATGACTCCAGAACTTTCACATCATATCCACCTTATACCTTAGAGACTACTGTCAGTAATGAAATGCCCTATGACTCCGGAGGGGCAAACCGAAGACTTCATTTAATTCAGGCAAAGTTATTTTAGACTCTCTGTTGCCATAGCAAACTTACATGACTTTGCTCAGTTACCATTTCTAAAAAAATCAATGTAGCTCTGAATGAGGTCTGCCCATGCCTCTTCCCTGCTAATCCCCCCCTATTTCAGTCTACTCAGCTAGCATACATTAGAGCCTCGCCTTGTGACTCATGTGATATCAAAGCAATTGGTTGAAAAGTAGAAAATTCCATAGATAGGGACTAATTTACCATTTTCACTGATTTTTTTATGAATTCACTTAGGCTCATAGATTTGATCTGTTTTAGACTCAGGTGAATATACTCCTGTCATGTCATTATTGCTATTCATATTTAATAAAATCAGCTTAATGATAGTTGAATAATATTGTTTTTGTACTTTCTAAACTGAAGTCAGGTATGTATGAAATATCAACTGCTTTATTCTCATAGACACTGTACTCATTCTTTCTGATACCTTTTAATGAGACATGTACAATTTATTCCTCAGCAATCCTTCCTAAATTTGTGGGCAGAATTTTATCGACTACTTCTACATTTTATTTTTTAAGAGTTATTTCACTTATATTGAAAAACTATGTACTTTTTCTGCTTTACTGTGGCATTACTGACAAAATTTTATTTATGTAAGATATGCAACATGATGTATGTGTGTGTGTGTGTATATATATGTATATATATATATATATATACATATTTATATACATATTGTGAAGTGATTGTCACAATCAAACTAATTAATCTACTATCACTCCACATAGTTACCATTTTTTCTTGTGATGAGGACACTTGAGATCTATTCTCTTAGCAAATTTTAAGTATACAATATGATATTATTAGGGCATCCCCAGTGGCTCAGCAGTAAAGAATCTGCCTGCAATGCAGGAGCTGCAGGAGACACGGGTTTGATCCCTGGGTTGGGAAGATCTTTGGAATAGGAAATGGCAAGCTGCTCCAGTATTCTTGCCTGGAGAATCCCATGGACTGAGGAGCCTGTCCAGCCTGTACAGTTCATAGGATCTCAAAAGTGTCAGACACAAATGAAGTGATATTATTAACTATAGGCAATGTGCTGCACATTGTATCTCCAGAACTTATTCATCTTATAACTGAAATTTTGCGCCCTTTGACCAACAGGTCCTGATATCCCCCACTCCCCCAGCTCCTGGTAACTGCCCTTTTACTCTCTGTTACTGTAAATTTGACTTTTTTAGTTTCCTTATATACATGAGATCTTAAACTATTCATTTTTATCTATCTGAATTATTTCACTTAAATTCCTCCAATTCATCTATGTTGTTGCAAAAGGTAGGATTTCTTTTTTTAAGGCTGAATGATATTAATATTCCATATTGTGTATATATATAATTACATATATATGTCATTTTTTCTGTATTCATCTATCAACAGACACTTAAGATTGCTTCCATATCTTAGCTATGGAGTTCATATATTTCATATATGTATACCCAAAAGTGCAATTGCTGGATTGTATAGCAGTTCTATGTTTTCATTATTTGAGAAACATCCATACTGTTCTCCCTAGTGGCTGTGCCAATTTACCTTCTCACCAACAGTCAGGAGGGGGTCCCTTTTCTGTACATCCTCTCCAACACATCCCTCACCAACATACCTGCACATCCTGTTGTTTTTTGACTTTTTGATAATAGCTATTCTTCCAGATTTGGGGTAATACCTCATTTTAGTTTTGATTTTCATTCTCCTGATGATTAATGATGTTGAACATCTTTTCATATACATTTAGTCAATTGTATGTCTTCATTGGGAATGTCTACTCAGATCCTTTGCCCATTTTAAAACCAGGTTATTATTATTTTAGCTATTGAGTTATGCAAGTTCCTCATATATCTTGGATATTAATCCCTTATTGAGCATATGATTTATAAATATTGTCTTTGATTGTGTAGGTTGCCTTTTCATTTTGTTGATTGTTTTCTTTTGCTGTGCAGAAGCTTTTTAGTTTGATGTAGTCCCACTTGTTTATTTTTTTAATTTATTTTTAATTGAGGGATAATTACTTTACAGGATTGTGTTGGTTTCTGCCAAACATCAATATGAATCAGCCATAGGTATACATATGTCCCCTCCTCCTTGAACCTGCCTCCCAACTCCCTCCCTATCCCATCCCTCTAGTTAATCACAGAGCCCCAGTTGGTGTTCCCTGAGTCATATAGCAAATTCCCATTGGCTATCTATTTTACATATGGTAATGTATGTTTCCATGCTACTCTCTCCATACATCCCACCCTCTCCTTCCTCCCTCCCACTGTGTCCACAAGTCTGTTCTCTATGTCTGTGTCTCCATTGCTGCCCTGCAAATAATTTCATCAGTACCATTGCCCTAGATTTCATATATATGTGTTAGTGTATGATATTTATTTTTCTTTTTCTGACATTCTTCACTCTGTATAATAGGTTATAGTTTCATCCACCTCATTTGAACTGACTCAGATGCATCGCTTTTTATGGCTGAGTAATATTCCATTGTATATATGTACCACAGCTTCTTTATCCATTCATCTGTCAGTGGACATCTAGGCTGCTTCCATGTCCTAGCTATTGTAAATAAGTGCTGCAACGAACATTGGGGTACATGTGTCTTTCAGTTTTGGTTTGCTCAGGGTATATGCTTAGTAGTGAGACTGCTGAGTCATATGGTGGTTTTATTCCTAGTTTTTTAAGGAATCTCCATACCATCTTCCATAGTGGCTGTATCAATTTACATTCCCCACCAACAGTGCAAGAGGGTTCCCTTTTCTCCACACCCTCTCCAGCATTTATTATTTGTAGACTTTTTGATGATGGCCATTCTGACCAGTGTGAGGTGATATCTCATTGTAGTTTTGATTTGCATTTCTCTAACAGTGAGTGATGTTGAGCATAATTTTATGTGTTTATTAGCCATCTGTATGTCTTCTTTGGAGAAATGTCTGTTTAGGTCTTTTTCCCACTTTTGATTGGGTTGTTTTTCTGGTATTGAGTTGTATGAGCTGCTTGTATATTTTGGAAATTAATCCTTTGTCAGCTGTTTCATTTGCTTTATTTTCTCCCATTGTGAGGCCTGTGTTTTCATCTTGTTTATAATTTCCTTTTTTGTGTAAAACCTTTTAAGTTTAATTAGATGCGCTTGTTTATTTTTATTTTTGTTACTTGTGTCAAGAAAATCATTATCCAGACAAATGTCAAGGAGATTTTCCCCTGTGTTTTCTTCTAGGACTTTTATGGTTTCAAGTTTCTACATTTTCTTTAGTACTTTATTTCAAGAAAGAGAAATACTGGGTTCATAGCACTACTAGTTCTTATTGGCTATTTATGGTCATCAGGTATTCTTTCTATTTTAAATTGCTTGCTTCTCTGCCCTCTGTGGGTTCCTAATTGAGAAATAGCAATCTCAGGCCTGTAGGCAGTGGTGTGCCGTGTTTGCATTCTTGGTCACTCAGTTGTATCTGACTCTTTGTGATCTTTTGGACTGTAGACTGCCAAGCTCCTCAGTCCATGGATTTCTCCAGGAAGAATACTGGAGTGGGTTTCAATGCCCTCTTCCAGGAGATCTTCCCAACCCAGGCACTGAACCCACATCTCCCGTGTCTCTTGCATTGCAGATGGATGCTTTACCAGCTGAGCCATCAGGGGAAGATAAATGTTTAGTAACTGGTTCTCTGAAAAAACATAAAGGCCCATTTTTAAGGGTAGAATATATCTTCCCAAAATTCATATGCTGAAGTTCTAGTGTCCAGTACCTCAAGATGTAACCTTATTTCCAAGTATTGACTTTGCAGATATAATTACTAAGCTAAGGCTATACTGGAGTAGATCGGGCCCTCAATCCAATGTGACTTTAATCAAAGAATGTCATGTGGAGGGAAAGAGACACACATAGAGGGAAGATAATGTGAAGAAACACTGGAAGGAGATGGCCATCTACAAGCCACGGAGAGAGGCCTGAAACAGATCCTTCTCTCATAGCTCCAGAAAGACCCAACTCTGTCAGTCTTGATTTCAGACTTCTAGCCTCCAGAACTGTGAAAGAATCGATTTCTGTTGATTAAATCACCCGATTTTTGGTAATCATTATCACAGCCCTAGTAAACCTCATTTGTAGCATTTGTCTATTTTCATGGAGCAAATACTCTCACTATGACTGATATCAGCCTACTGATATACTATCATGAAACACAAAGTTATGAAGAGACATAGACAGTCAACTCTGTCAAACTGGTTTATGCCAGCTCCAGCATACCACTACCTATGGGTCAATAAATTATACCTAATCAAGGCTACCTATAAAAGCAATGAAGAGGTAGGTGATCCTGAGGTAAATACAAATAATGTTTATATTCTTAGTCATGCTCCATCTCCAAGCTAACTGCATTACATAAAGAAATATGTGCATTGAAGAAGAACAAGAGGAGTAGAATGAGGAGATGTGATGGAAACCATATGACTTGCAAAATATAAACTATTTACTATCTGTTCTTCTACAGAAAAATTTGCTTCTCCTAGAAATAAAGAATTATTAGAAGCAGAGCAGCACATGGTCAAGTTAATTCCACTTAGAGGAAAAATATTGGAAAGAATTTATGCCATTGACAAAGCAATGAGACCATCAGGAACAAAACTGGTGTTCCATATACAAGAGGTAATTTGAGTCTGCTGATTCCAAAAGATTCTGGGCATTGTTGATCTTATTCTTGTTCCACTGACTTAGTTTAAGGTAGTATAAATACTATATAGTTAGAAATATATATTTTCTCACCTGCTCTAGCTTTGACATCAATCCTTGTAAGGAACCTTGAACTGGGAAAAGGCAGAAACTCACTTTCTTGGCACCCTATGTAAATTGACCTGTAATAAATCATATAATTCTTGTAGTCTGCTACTTAGATTGTTGTTCTACCATTTCCATTTGTTGATAACAACAGTGAAAGTAAAACAAGAAAGCAGAAATCTATTGTTATTATTATTATTCTCACTGTGGATTAAGTGTGCTTCAAAATTGCAAGGCTTTTCCTGCATAAAATTGAATAAAAATTGTCTCTCTATAAATTCATATATAAAATGAAAAGGTACATAACCAGAGAAAAAGGGATGCATATACAATAATTATTAAAGATCTTTTAGAAAACAATAAGGTAAATATAAATGTTCCAATTGGAAAATGGGCAAATATTTAGTTAAGTAACTCACAAAAGAAAAATATATATGGTCATTTAACTTTAAAAAAGATGTTATAGTTTTACTGGCTTTAGTTGGATTAATTACTAATAAATTACTTGACATATTTGTTCTCATCTCATTTGACAGTAATGAAAAGACAAACATTTCCAAATATTCACCAAATATTTACTGGTCACCTACTATGTGCTAGACATTGCATATTCAACCCCTTCCCCACCCAGAAATGTTAACCAGGTCTTTGTTCCTATTATGTAGGCTTATCCTTGGGTAGAAGCATGCTAATATATCTCTTATGTTTCAGTAACCACCTCCAACCGTGCAAAAAACAAAAAATCAGAATTTCCAGGTACCCAGAAATCAATCCTAAACAGACTGTGGTTTAGAAATTCTAGATTCAAAGTCATGAACTCAAATATATGTAGCGGTCAGGTCAGGCAGTTTACTTCAGAAACACAGGGAACTGAAGAGTTGCATGGTTTGTCTAAAGAAAGCAGTTTCTATTGTATCGAAGAGATCTTGCCTTGCAAAAAATGTGGATTAATGTTCTCAGATCTTTGAGGGTGGGAAGAAGAATTAAGTCTGGGTTTTCACATAAATGTTTTCAGTTTTTGATTGTTGGAAACTAATGTTAATAAGAGAAGAACAATGTGTGGGATTTCAAAGAGGCATCTTCATTTGGCTTCTAGAACTAAAATTTGACTGGGAATTCTATATGTGACTTATAGTACTGAAGTTTACAACATTTGCTGCTGCTGCTGCTGCTAAGTCGCTTCAGTCGTGTCTGACTCTGCGACCCCATAGACGGCAGCCCACCAGGCTCCCCCGTCCCTGGGATTCTCCAGGCAAGAACACCGGAGTGGGTTGCCATTTCCTTCTCCGATGCATGAAAGTGAAAAGTGAAAGTGAAGTCGCTCAGTCGTGTCCAACTCTTAGCGACCCCATGGACTGCAGTCTACCAGGCTCCTCCGTCCATGGGATTTTCCAGGCAAGAGTACTGGAGTGGGGTGCCATTGCCTTCTCCATTATAACATCTAGTCTAGGCCTAGAAAGGAATTAAGATTAGCCTGACCCACAGGAGATTTGGAGGCTATACAGCTCAAGAAGAGAAGGTTGACTGTTTCAGATGAGGAGAAAAGACAAGGGATCTTCTAGGGTTCTGCTGATATCAGAGATTTATATTGCCCTCAAAAACTGTGCCTTGAGGTGGCAGGACCTTGGATACCAGTGACTCCCTGGAGGAGGTAGGATCCTTAGAGCTGTAGTTTAGAGAGCAGTGGTAGTGGTTGGGGGACTCACCTCTAAGAGCCTGAGAATCATCAATGGGGAGGAGATTGCTATAGCCTCCTGAAAAATCACTGAGGACTACAATTCAACAGTGTCACTGGGGAGCAAGAAATGCCATGCTACTAATTTATCAAGATTGCCCACATTGTCCAGCAATATCTCCTTTATTTCTCCTAATGTTAAGTTCTAATATTATGATTTTGGTTCTATTGTTATAAAGAATAAATCAAAGAAAACATGTGCAATATATCTTATATTCCATATTTCCTGGAGCATTCTGTTTCTACTGCAGTAGAAATCGAGAAATGCAAGTTGATGCTATGTTTTTCATCTATAATTTAGCAAAGGATGAAAAATGAATGAGACAGTATTACCTAACATTTTGAATCATAAATTATAGTTATAAATACCAACTCTGCTACGTTTTGGGTCCTTTGGCAAATACTATATATCCTATATTTTATAAACATATATCTTTTCTGATCCTCAGTTTCCTTATTGGCAAAATGGAGCTACTAAGAAAATCTACTCTTAAGATTGCTGGCTCAGTTAAGGTAATGCATGTGAAGTGCATACAACAGTGTCTGGCACATGGTGAAAGCTCTGATGACCTATTAACATGAAGAAAGTGTTCAAGATAAGGTCATGGTGGTGAGGCAGGATGACATAAACCTGAGGACTCTGGAACAGAGGCATCTACATAGCCAGTGCCATTGGCATGGCCCAGCAAGAAAACATATAGAGGCATCTCAAAAAAGACAAAGCCAAGGAGGGAGCAGAGTAAATCTGAGGCTACGAGCATGGCCCAGTGAATTTCAGCTGGGGATGGGAAAATGGGTGGAAATAAGGCTACTAACATGTACAGGTTACTTTCTTGGGCTCCAAAATCACTGTGGATGGTGACTGCAGCCATGAAATTAAAAGACACTTTCTCCTTGGAAGAAAAGCTATGACAAACCTAGATAGTGTATTAAAAAGCAGAGACATCACTTTGCTGACAAAGGTCCGTATAATCAAAGCTATGGTTTTTCCAGTAGTCATGTATGGATGTGAGAGTTGGACCATAAAGAAGGCTGAGTGCCAAAGAATTGATGTTTTTGAATTGTGGTGTTGGAGAAGACTCTTGAGAGTCCCTTGGACAGCAAGAAGATCAAACCAGTCAATCCTAAAAGAAATCAACCCTGAATATTCTTTGGAAGGACTGATGCTGAAGCTTATGTGAAGAGCTGATTCATGGGAAAGACCCTGATACTGGGAAAGATTAAAGGCGGGAGGAGAAGGGGACAACAGAGGATGAGATGGTTGGATGGCATCATGACTCAATGGACATGAATTTGAGCAAACTCTGGAAGATAGTGAAGGACAGGGAAGCCTTGTGTGTTGCAGTTCATGGGTCATGAAGAATTGGACATGGCTGACTGACTGAACAAAAAACCCGTGCAGCCTAGAGTGAAACTTTGAAGAGATTTTCCTCTCAAGAACAATATCTATGACCTTCAGGTCATCTTGCTCTCAGAAACAGCATCATGACATATCTTCTAAGGATTTAAATTTTCACACTGGCCTGTCATATCCTTGCCCACACGTTGGCAAATAGACAATGAACTTGATATGTGCCATTCCTTGTCTAGAGACTTGCTGCAGGACACAGCTTTTCCTGAAATAGCCTATAATGTATGTTTTTCTTTTGCTAATGTTTCTGTTAAGTTAGTTTAAAACATTAAAATTTCAGAGCCAAAGCAAAATTTTGGAATCTATTTATGAAGTCGGAGACTTTTATAGCCAGTTCCTATGCTGAATTTTTGAATGAAATTATAAGGTATAAAAATGTATTTTGTTCCAGTATAGTATAATTTAAGCTTGATTATGAAAGTACATATGGTTATCTTTAAATTCAATGAATGTGATTCTGGTTTATAAAATGAAATTTGCAGGTTTCATAAACTTGAAAAAAAATCACACGTCTGTATGGATGACACATGGATTTGACAAAATCGCTCTTCTCTTTAATCCCTGAAGCAAAGAACATGATTTGTTCCAGTAGGAATTATGTGGTGGTTTCGTCTTCCTTTCTTTCTACTAAGAGCAACTGTGTATTGATTTCGAAGCACATCTTGACATGTTCTTTAACATCTTGTTTTATTTTTTCTTTAGTTATTTCAGGTCACTGATTTAGAGTAAATATAAAACAAAAACAGAAAAAAAAACCTTGAGTGTGGAAGACTTCAATTAGCACAATGTTGAATCAACTGATAGCAGTTTTCATTTCTAATATTGGCAGCCATATTCATTGAATCACATTTATTATTCCATTGACTTTTCAGTGAATGGTTTTCTTACTGATAGCCAAGAGAATGGCAAAGATGCACCAGTGACTGATTAAAATGAAGAATACCTCTAACTCAACCAGCATCAGTGACTTGTATTCATCAAGTTATCAATAGAGGACAATGAGATTAAGAATGTAGCCTTTTGGAGTAATTGACATTTTAGCAGCTGACACCATTCAAGTAGTGAACCATTATTGGAAGCATCTTTCAGGAAAATTTTGACATTTAAAATAAAAGTTGTTAGCATATAAACATTGAAGAGACTTTTTGAGGGGATTAGAACATGTGGAAAATTGGCACAAAAGAATAAAATCTACTTTTTGCTGAGATCTATTATGTTCTAATCACTATCAGTTGTCCTAAGCACATACCTTATTTCGTTTACTCTTAACAATATTTATAGTAAATTAAGCAGATGCTGCTATTACTAGAATCTTACAGATGAAGACACTGAGAAGTTAATATGTTT
Source organism: Odocoileus virginianus (assembly GCF_023699985.2). NCBI lineage: Eukaryota > Metazoa > Chordata > Mammalia > Artiodactyla > Cervidae > Odocoileus > Odocoileus virginianus. The sequence goes on along the minus strand of NW_027224318.1, from coordinate 289,225 downwards.
AGGATCATATATTACTGATGGTATATTTATGGTTTTCTAGCTCCAAAGATCATTCTATCAATCATTAGGATTTATGGATTTAATTCAATTCATTCCTAGTAATTTAGTTATTTTGCATAGATTGATTTTGAACCTAATTTTTCAGAAAAATGTAATAAATCATTATGGAATAATAAGCACTTACTATGTTCTAGGTAATGTGCTGTACTATTTTTTTTTCTACCTACCACAGAGGCTTTTTAAACAACTTTATTGAGGCATAATTCACATTATATGTAATTGACACTTTCAAAATGTATAGTTCAATATTCTTAGTATATTCATAGATACATACAACTATCACCACGGACTGTTTTAGAACATTTTCAACACCTCAGAAAGAAATGCTTGTACCTTGTGACCATCATTCCCCTATGCTCCCAACAACTTCTGCCTTAGTCTTAAGCAATTACTGATCTATTTTGCCTCTATAGATGTGCCTGTTCTGAGCATTTCATATGAATAGAATAACATAACTTGTGGTCTTTTGTGACTGACATTTCATTTAGCATATGTTTTCAAGGTTCATCCCAGTTGTAGCTTATATCAATACTTCATTCCTTTGATGACTGAATAATATTCCCTTGTATTGATGTGCCATATTTTGTTTATAAATTCATCAGTTGATGGGCATTTAGGTTGTTTGCATCTTTGGGTATTATGAATATTGCTGCTATGAACATTCATGTACAAATTTTTGTGTGGATATGTGCTTTCCTTTCTCTTGGGAATGTACCTACAAGTGGGATTGTTGTGTCATATAGTAACACTGCTTCCCTTTTTGAGAAACTGCCATTTTTTCCCAAAGCATCTATACCATTGTACATTATCACTAACAGTATATGAGGTTTCTGCTTTCTCTAAATCCTCACCAACACTTATGATTATCTGAATTTTTGATTCTGGCTATCCTAGCAGGTATGAAATGCTACCTTTATGTGTTTTTTTTTTTTCCATTTATTTTTATTAGTTGGAGGCTAATTACAACATTGCAGTGGTTTTTGTCATACATTGAAATGAATTAGCCATGGATTTACATGTATTCCCCATCTCGGTCCCCCCTCCCACCTCCCTCTCCACCCCATCCCTCTGGGTCTTCCCAGTGCACCAGGCCTGAGCACTTGTCTCATGCATTCAACCTGGGCTGGTGATCTGTTTCACCCTAGATATACATGTTTCGATGCTGTTCTCTTGAAACATCCCACCCTCGCCTTCTCCCACAGAGTCCACAAGTCTGTTCTATACATCTGAGTCTCTTTTTCTTTTTTTGCATATAGGGTTATCATTACCATCTTTCTAAATTCCATATATATGTGTTAGTATACTGTAATGGTCTTTATCTCTCTGGCTTACTTCGCTCTGTATAATTGGCTCTAGTTTCACCCATCTCATTAGAACTGATTCAAATGAACTCTTTTTAATGGCTGAGTAATATTCCATGGTGTATATGTACCACAGCTTCCTCATCCATTCGTCTGCTGATGGTTTTGATTTGTATTTTCCTGATGAATAATGATGTCAAGTATCTCTAATATATTTGTTGAGCATTTATATAACTTCCTTGGAAAAAAGTCCATTTTAGATCTTCTGCCAGAAAAGATATAGAAAACTGGGCTATTCATCTTCTTATTGTTGATGTGTAAGGGTTCTTTATATATTCTAAATACAAATCCTTTATCAGATACATGACTTGAAAATATTTTCTTCCATTCTGCAGGTTGTTGTGCTATATTTATTATGTGAATTATGTAATTTGATCTTAACAAAAGCCATATGAGATATCATTCTTCTTTATTTTTGTGACCAGAAAACAGGCTCAGAGTGGTTAAGGACCCAGTCTAAATCACAATGCTAACATGGGATGGTTCCAGTATTTGCACTTAGAACTTTATTGGAATTTCAAGTAAAGTTCTTTACCCTCTTGCCTCAATGCTCATATACAATGTATGTATTTGATGAAAGAAATTGAATCTTAGGATTTCATTGCCCTGTCTATGCTTCACTCCTAGACATTCTGGTAGATAAGCATTGAGAAGGAAAACACTGGCAATACTCCTCAGACTGATTCTCTGGGGACCGTGCTAAGTCCCAGCAGGAAGGTGTAGCCACAAAGCTCATGAAATACATTGCATCGATGTTCTGAGTCTCAATATGTAAGCATGGGGAATTGTTCTTTTAAAAGACAATGACAAAGAGAAACCTTTTAATGTGAGCCAGATGCAGCCATGATTTTGATTAAATGTTTGCTGGTAACCAGACTGAGGTGGGAACATCTGCCCACTGATGAGCTCCCTGGAGTTTTAGCAGGTGAATTTATGTAGTAAATATAACTCCAAGTACTTCTTCCTGAGGAGAGATGTTAGAGGGAAAAAAAGCTTACTTTCCTTTTCTGCCAATTTTTTCCTCCTGACATTTAGGAAGCCTAAGTAAATGATTTTCTGTACTGAGATAATATCACTTCCTCTTGGCCTCTCTGCTTCCTCAGCTTTGGCTTTACAGGTGCCCAGTAAGTGTTGGTGCTGGCATCTGGGCCACATGTGTGCAGGCATCTTGGGTTGTCCAAGAATAGTGCACAGCTCCATATGCCTCTAGTAGCAATCCTCTAATGTTAAAATTTGCTGTTGATATTTTTCATACACACGCACCCTCTTGAGCAAACACACTTCTCTTCTTTCAAATCTACCATCTTAGATGTCCTTACTAGACTATCTTTGAAAGCTTGGATCATCATGCAGGATACATGATATTTGGAGGAAACATGTTTCAATTGACGTTTCTGGATTCTTCTTGGTTCTAAATTGGTTTAGATTAAACAATCTCTAGTCTGGAGGGCTTTACTCACCTCCCAATCTGTCATGCAAATACAAGGTCCATCTTATCACTTTTAAGTCACCACCCTGCAGATTATCCACTACCTAGACCCTTATTCATATACTGTTCTACACTTGACAAAATTGGACCCAACTCTATCCCTTTCTTCAGAAGCCCTTCTTTCCTGCCCTCTGAAATTCAGTATGTCATTAAGAAACTCCCCATTAGCTCCAAATTCTTCTCTCAATCTTCCATTAATCTCTGTTTTATAACTGGAATATGACTATGGCTTGAGGAAATCACTTCCTCTGCAGTTCTCTTAAGTGAAAATTTGTTTTCCTCACATACCCCAAGGAGTTGAGGTGAACTAGATGGCTGCTCCTCGTTGTCACTTTCAAACCACTTCTGCTCCTTTATCTTTCAAAATTCACAGCTCATTTGTAGTTCTTACTATTAAATACTATCATGTGCTGTCCCATCTTAATTTTTTGTTTTACCATTATTCATTAGACCCTTTCCTGAGTCACTTTCTTCTTGTCCACTTTTAGTACTGCCACCATTTTGGCAATGTCAACATCTGTCATCTATGTGGATATTCGTCCAGCATTTTTAGCTTTATAAATCATTCATGCCCTCAATTCTAATGATAGTTTTCTTCTATTTCTTTTTTTCAAAGAAACATAATTTATGATAGACCAAACTTGAAACGTCTCAATGCTCATCAACAGAAAAACATATAAATTCTGGTATCTTTGCACAGTGAGCCACTCATTTTAATGCTCATGCTCTAGACATTGATAATCTCAAAAATTATAACAACTCTGAAATCTTGATGTTAAAACATACATTTTTTGGCCTACAACTGATTATTCTTCCTGGAAAATATTAATACGTCTCACACACTGTGCACGTGCGTGCACACACACACACACACACACACACACTCAATTCTAAAAATTCAACAGTTTTGAACTCCAGTCTGTGAACTCTACTGCTTTTCACTATCAGCCATACTTCTCATTTCCTCATTCCTTACTAATTTATCATTAGTATCACTTACCTTCATAAACCTTCATCTCTCTATTCACTTTCTCACCCTAGTATTTCCCTTGCCACCAGGGAAGCTCCAAGAAAACTGGATTGGTAGCCATTCCCTTCTTAAAAGGATCTTCCCAACCCAGGGATCGAGCCTGGGTCTCTCACATTGTAGGGAGATTCTTTACCATCTGAGCTACTAGGCTCAATCATGAAGTGGGAGCATGAGTTTTGGGAACCCTCACTGGTGTCTCAGTGGGTAAAAAACCTGCCCGCCATGCAGAGACACAGGAGATGTGGGTTCAATCCCTGGGTCAAGAAGATCCCCTGGAGAAAGGCATGGCAACCCACTCCAGTATTCTTGCCTGGAGAATCCCATGGACAGAGGAGCCTGGTGGGCTACAGTCCATGAGGTGGCAAAGAGTCGGACATGACTAAAGTGACTGAACATAGCACACACATGGACTAAATTGGGCTTCCTTGGTGGCTCAGATGGTAAAGAATCTGCTTGCAATGTGGGAGACCCAGGTTTGATCCCTGGGTTGGGAAGATCCCTTGGAGAAGGGAATGGCTACCCACTCCAGTATTCTTGCCTGGAGAATCCCATTAACAGAGGAACCAGCCAGGCTACAGTCCATGGGGTTGCAAAGATTCAGACATGACTGAGTGACTAACACTTTCACTTATACAAGGTAGACTACATTTCTCATTTTTTTTTTTTTTGCAATTAGGTGTGGCTAGGTGAGTTTTTTTTTTTTCCCAAAGAAATGTGAGCAGGAGTAGTGCATACTTCTTTTGAGCATGGCCCATAAATATTTCCATGTGCACTCCTATATGCTCTTTTCTGCTTCTAAAATTGGAATGGAGATGTCCTGGCAGAGATGACAGAAAGTGCTATTTTGTCATTTATCTGATAGAGTTATGATGGGGATTAACTGCATATGTGAATATTTAGCATATTTCCTAGTGGAGCTAGTGGTCAATAAATGTTTTATATTCTATAATTATTATTACAATCTTTGTACATGACAGTAATCATCTAGGATGGGAAAAAATGTACACAATCTCTCGTAATTCAGGAGATAGTACAACTAAGTCTGCTGCTTTGTGGTCAGTATGTCACACTTGCTGATGCAGCAGTCTTTTCTCTTTTTACAGTTTCTCTGTTGATGAACTGAGAGAATTCTAAGCCATATTTAATAATACTTAAAGGTCCATAATTTGGGAAATACTAATCTAGTGAAAAGCAATTTAACTAAAAACAATATGAAAATCTTGGTTATAATGGCTATGAGAATTCTAAACTGTGCTAAACACCTTGTACTTACATAGCATTTTTTTCTATAAAGGAATCCTACCACACCTCTTCCCCTACTTACCTATATCTGATACTCTCTTCTGTGGGCCAAAAGGAAGTTCAGACCATCCAAGCCCTGATGTATGTGTGGAACTCTCCAGCTTTATCCCCATTTGTTATCACAGAAACCAAGCCAGTCTCCTTCCTCTGCTTTCTTCAGCCATTCTTGAACCTGCCCGAGAGTTGTCGTTTCTCCCCCCAAAATCTTATTACATCAGTAATGAAATTTTTCATACTTTTTGGGTATATGTGTCACCAGTCTTGACATCCAAACCAAATTTTGGTTGAATGGTCCATTCTGTCTCTGTGGTGTGATGGCAGCAACTGGCCCCAAGAGCAGAAGACTGAGATGCTCTCCCTTACCAGCGGGTGTCTTTTCTCTCTTCTTTGGCTTTTGAACTGGTTCTGTTGTATGCTGGTGAACATGCACTTTGAGCTACAGCCATCTGGCTAGCTTGTGTTTTGACCTTGCTTCTTTGTGCTGCATGTGTGAGTGCCTGCTAAAGCTTTGATCAATGTAAATCGGTGTAGCCTATAGACAGTTGGCACATAGTGAAAGGATTATTGGATTGGGACCCTCCATAAAGCAGTTCTGAATTGTGTATCTCAATCTGGACTTATGTGTGAGTCTCAGGTTGAATCATGTGTATCAATTCCAAACTAACTCATGACTGATACTAACCTCAAAGAAATGATGCTTACCTTGTGAACACTGGTTGTGTCTCAACCATATGTTGGCCTCTTTCTCTACAGAACTCACAACAAAAACTGATAGTCAGTTCAATAGGCAGGATGGTCGCTAATATGGAGGAAGAGCAGTTACTCTGTGGGATGCTGAAGTCATACTTCTAAAAGTAAATGACTCACTGTGTGTGTGTGTGGTCAGTCATGTCTGACTCTTTGTGAGCCCATGAACTGTAGACCCCAGCTCCTCTGTCCATGGGATTTTCCAGGCAAAAATATTGGAGTGACTTCTCATTTCCTCCTCCAGGGGATCCAACCTGCATCTCCTGCATTGGCAGGTGGATTCAGTAGTACCTTATAAAATGCTCCTGCCGCTGCCACCTAGGCCTTATAAATATAAAGGATCTGGATCTTCTGGGCTCTAGAGAGAAACATGTGTGTCACCTCTGTGACAAAGTCAAGAGATTAATTTAACCATTGCTATGGGGACCATGCCATGATAGTACTGACTTGATTTGAGGTTCTCTGGAAGAAGAAACTTATAAAATCTTTTCACTATAAGGTAAATAACATCTCAGGTTCTAATGTAAAAATCAAGACACAAAACTCCAAATTGTCAAGAACCTCAGAAACAAGAAATCTAAAAACTTGTCACAGCAAAGAACCTAAGAAGGTGTAACCTGTAATGACTAAATTTAAAGTAGCATCCTGGATGGGATACTAGGACAGCAAAAGTATATTAGGCATAAAGCAAGGAAATCTGATAAAGTCCAGACTTTCATTAATAATACTGTTTCAGTGTTGGTTCACTAAGTTGAGCAAATGTTCCACACTAACATACAGTGTTAATAAGGGGAATTGAATGTAGGGTATATGAATATACTCTCTACAATTATTCTGTAAATCTAAAAGTTCTTAAGCACAAATGTTTTTTAAAAAACCACAAAATACTAGGTGATGAGATCTGGAAGACAACAGAATTAAACACTGATGGGGATGACCATGAGGAATGGTTTGGAGGGAACACTTGCTCCCTAACATGTACACCACAAGAATTGAACCAGACAAGATGAGGAAGCCTGGAAAATCAACATGGGAAGGCTCTTTAGTGGGTATTGAGGAAGCACACACTTTCTCAAACCAGAGCACCTAGACTCCTCTGCACCCTGCCCCTCCCCCACGGATCTTCAAGGGTGGTGCTTTGTGATGTCAAGCCATTTCAGGGCTACCATTGACTGGAGGACTTTCTTGCTGATCAATCAAACCTGATGGGTGTGGCCCCTCATTTTCCTGGGAAGGTATATATGGAGAGGCCAGGCCCTTGGTGTTGGACATTATTCCTACAACATGGCAGAAGTCATGAAGGAAGTGAAGGAGGAGGAGTCAGATTGAAATAGACACAGTAAATTTGTAGCAACAAGCGTCGAGCACTAGAGGAAGGGAGAGACGTCTGGACAATCCAATGGCTTGGAGAGTGAGAAGGTCAGATTACCCTACCCATCTTCATCCCCCAGCTGAGGCTTACCCTGCCCTTGCCTGGCACAAAGCCCTTCCTCAGTGCACACCCGTTCTCTCAAAATTCTCCTTCCCATCCTCCTTCACTAATGTTTTTCTGGATGATTATTTTTTCTTACCAGATGACCAAAAGCTTATGAGGAAGGTAAAATCAACTCTTCAGCAAAATGTGGAGAAGAGTAAGAAAGGGAAGAAATTGACAATACTAGACGATACCACCACCCACAGAATAAAAAGAAGAAGGAGGGTCAGCCAATGGCGGATGAACAAATCCCAGAGATTCTTCCAGCAGTTCTCCCAACAATTCTCCAAGTACCTGCCTGGATCCACCTGGAGCCCGAGACCTTGAGCAATTTGCTGTCCCTCCGGGAAAAGAACTGGCAGAATAGTCATTCGTGAAGGGATCAAGCATACAGCAATGGTCACCTCTGTAGAGACCAGGTACTCAGATGTTGATGATTAAAATATTAAAAAGCTGTAAAAAGATGTGTGTGTATCTGTTTTTTGATGATGGGGAGAGGAAGAAGGGAAGTGTCAGGTGTGTGAGAAGGGAGGGAGGTGGAATCCTTTCTGTTTGTGGCCCAGACCAGCCAGTCCATATTTAGCCAGACACTGGGAATGAGGACAGGATGAAGACTGAACACTGAAGACTGAAGATTTCTGAGCACTGAAGATTTCTTCCTGAACACTTCATCCCACTGGTGAGGAGGAAAAGGACTTGGTATTTCTGGGTATTTCGGAGGTCCCATCTGGGAAGACAGGTGATGTAGGGGTGGTGGCTCTGTGTAGTAATCAGATTCCACTTTTGATGTTTGATTATTGAGTTTTTAAGCCTCATCAATTTCTGTTCCTCTTCTGGCCCATCTTTGGGCAAGCTGATAAAAACAGCCAGGGAATAAAGGAACATACAATAGAAACAGACATACCTAACCTTAACCATTGAAATTATTGCCTTGCCTGCATTTCCCATAGCCAAAACATCCATTATCCCAAAAGATACTCTAGTGCCTGTGGGTAATCTGACCCAATAAGTAATAAAACTATTTGTCTCCTATAATCACCTTTAAAAATATGAGACCCTATGGACCTTTCCCCTTAGTTAAAATAATGCATTTCACCTCATGTTTTTAAAAAGATTCATTTAGGTGAAAGCAGGGTCTTCACAGATTGAAACCCATGATAGGAGACCTATTTAGAGAATGTGTGATTATCCCCACTCCTGTTGCACTAACAGACAAATTTTCAGTTCAGTTCAGTCTCTCAGTTGTGTCCGACTCTTTGCAACCCCATGAATTGCAGCATGCCAGGCCTCCCTATCCATCACCAATTCCCAGAGTTTACTCAAACTCATGCCCATTGAGTCGGTGATGCCATCCAGCCTTCTCATCCTCTGGTCATCCCTTTCTCCTCCTGCCCCTAATCCCTCCCAGCATCAGGGTCTTCTCCAACGAGTCAACTCTTACTTGATCTTAAATCTGGAAAGTAAGAACAGTGCCTCAGTGTGAACTTGTACCCTTGGTGTCATGGCCCCATTCACAAGGGCTCCATATATATTATTGAAAATACTGCTTCCACTAAATAACTGGTAAATACTTTGTAGTCATAGCAAATCATTTGGCTATCATATTCTTTCCAGTGCCTATTTCAACAACCTCTCAACTATACTTAACCTTCACCTTAAAAGGGACATGATACACCTTCACCTGGCTACTCAGTGGGTCCAGTGTCCACACCTGCCATCTCACATAGTCCTTGCAGGCAATATTTTCACCAGCTCTAGCTTTTTCCAGGTACACAATTATGACTTCACACTGATGACATCCTCCTTTGAGGAGATTCCTATGACACACAAACTACACAATCCCACCACTTCAATTAAGTTCCTGAAAATTCTTTGGTAAGTGGAACACTGCTCCAATCTTGACAGTGTTGAGAAACAGTTTTAGTCTTCTTAGGGCCCATATTGTTAAAACAAGTCCAACATATTTTAGACATTTTTAGATTCTGGAGGCAACATTTCCTCATATGCACTTTTTTTTTCTTTTGCTTTGTGACTTCCAAATAGGCTCACCTTGAATGAGACTCTCTGTGTCAAGGGATTCTAGAATCTGCCTAAGTTGCCATAGAATAGGCATTCCTATTAGGGCCTCCCAAGTCTCCTTCACTGTGCAAGCTTTAGCAACCTTCTCTCATGTATCTTGGAGTCCCTGTACTGTCAACAATGGCTGTTAGTTTCATGGGCTTCTGATAGAAGGAACTGCCCACCTTGGGCCAATGTTGTATGCCCTTAGTGTAACAATTGTGGGTACATGCTGGACTTTTCTGGAAATATAAACTATCTCACATCTTGAACCTATGACCCTCCACATCCAGCTGCTCATTTGGCCTTTGATTATGGAAGCAGCACTCTTGAAGCTCACCATAGCCACTGAGGCCTCGTTGCTACAGGATGGAGCTGAACCTGGGCCCTCTGCATACCCTATCTTCAAGAGAAGATAACGTCCCCTGTGCTCAGTCCCATGTCAGATGTCACACTGCTAAGAAAGTTCATCTCTTTTTCTTTCATGTTCTCCTGCATTGGCAGGCAGATTTATTTATTTTTAAAAAATTTTTTTTTCCATTTATTTTTATTAGTTGGAGGCTAATTACTTTACATCATTACAGTAGTTTTTGTCATACATTGAAATGAATTAGCCATGGATTTACATGTATTCCCCATCCCGGTCCCCCCTCCTACCTCCCTCTCCACCCGATCCCTCTGGGTCTTCCCAGTCCACCAGGCCCGAGCACTTGTCTCATGCACCCAACCTGGGCTGGTGATCTGTTTCACCCTAGATAATATACATGTTTCAATGCTCTTCTCTTGAAACATCCCACCCTCGCCTTCTCCCAGAGTCCACAAGTCTGTTCTATACATCTGAGTCTCTTTTTCTGTTTTGCATATAGGGTTCTCGTTACCATCTTTCTAAAGTCGGTACATATACACCATGGAATATTACTCAGCCATTAAAAAGAATTCATTTGAATCAGTTCTAATGAGATGGATGAAACTGGAGCCCATTATACAGAGCTAAGTAAGCCAGAAAGATAAAGACCATTACAGTATACTAACACATATATATGGACTTTAGAAAGATGGTAATAAGAAAGTTCATCTCTTAGAACCCTTGGATGCCTGGGGAGCCCCTTAAGATCAGCACAATGGAAATCAAAGAGCACTCATTCACTTAACCAATGCTATCATCACTATCACACTTGATGGAGCTTGCTTGAGAGTTGCTGCTTTTCATCTGTTAATCAGATTGTTCCTGATAAAGGACAAAACCCAAAGGTCAGTTCAAACAGCCAAACTTCAGGCAGTTATCTTAGCAGAGAATGTCTTGGCCAACAATTGGCCTCATCTTCACACCTTTGTAGATCTTTGGGCCACTGCCAATGAGTTGACCATATGTTCTGGCCAAGTCAAACAATTCCTAACCAAGCTTGTATCATTTAGGGTAAAGAACTCATGGGATCTTTTGCCTCCCAAGAGATTATACCCAAAATATAAAGCAAGGACACATTTTATCCACATATTAAAGCCACAATACAATGTCTCATGGCACACCTTATCCTCTTTGGAATTCTACACATTGATAGGAACCAAGACACTCATTTTACTTTTCGGAATACACAATACCAGCTCCTGAACAAGACATAAAATGGAACATTCATCTCCTTTACTGGTCTCATGCTGCAGGTGTCATAATGGCTTACAGCAACAAGTCCAAATTAAATTTACCATGCAATGTCTTAGTTATCAGACAAGTATCATGGGTAAACTGTAATAGAGATTGATCCCATTTTTTATTCAGTTTTATTGAGGTGTAAAAGACAAATGAAAATTATATACGTTTATGGTGTAGAACTTGATGTTTTGAGTGTATCTATATCTATACCAATATTTATAGAAGAAAGAAGCACAATCATCTAATTACCCATCCCCTCAAAGTTACTATTATTTTCTCCTTTTGGGGGATCTAACACTATTTTTGATGCATAATATTATGTGTGTAATAACTCTTTTCATATCTTCTTGGTGTATGTATGGCATCATTAGTCTTGACATTGAGATGCAATTTGGTGTGGGGGGTGTACATTCCACTTCAATAAGATGACAACAAGCTCACACACACACACACACACATATATATATATATATATATATATATATATAAATATATATAATGTATCAGTTCAGTTCAGTTGCTCAGTCATGTCCAACTCTTTGCGACCCCATAGACTGCAGCACGCCAGACCTCCTGTCCATCACCAACTCCCAGAGCCTACTCAAACTCATGTCCATTGAATCAGTGATGCCATCCAACCATCTCATCCTCTGTTGTCCCCTTCTTCTCCTGCCTTCAATCTTTCCCAGCATCAGGGTCTTTTCAAATGAGTCAGCTCTTTGCATCAGGTGGCCAAAGTATTGGAGTTTCAGCTTCAACATCAAGTCCTTCCAATGAATATTCAGGACTGATTTCCTTTAGGATGGACTGGTTGGATCAAAACCTATTCCCACCAGAGACGCTCAGAGGGCTCAGAGAAACCTTGTGTGCACCAGGACTCAGGGACCCACAGAGACTGAGACAGAACTGTGTTTGAGTGTCTCCTGTGGAGGTGCAGGGTGGTGGTGGTCTGCCACAGGGACAGAGGCTCTGGGTGCAGCAGACTTGGGTATGGCATAAGCCCTCTTGGAGGAGGTCGCCATTAACCCCACCATAGAGCTGCCAGAACTTACACAGGACTGGGAAATAGACTCTTGGAGGGCACAACAGAACCTTGTGCACCAGGACCCAGAAGAAAGGAGCAGTGACCCCACAGGAGACTGCCCCGGACTTGCCTGTGGGTGTCCGGGAGTCTCCAGCAGAGGCGTGGGTCGGCGGTGGCCTGCTGCAGGGTTGGGGGCACTGAGTGTAGCAGTACATGCATGGGATCTTTTGAAGGAGGTCAACCATTATCTTCATTACCTCCACCATAGTTTGGCCCCAGGTAAATAGCAGGGAGGGAACACAGCCCCACCCATCAACAGAAAATTGGATTAAAGATTTACTGAGCATGGCCCTGCCCATCAGAACAAGACCCAGTTTCCCCTCAGTCAGTCTCTCCCATCAGGAAGCTTCCATAAGCCTCTTATCCTTCTCCATCAGAGGGCAGACAGACTGAAAACCACAATCACAGAAAACTAACCAATCTAATCACATGGACCACAGCCTTGTCTAACTCAATGAAACTATGAGCCATGCCCTGTAGGGCCACCCAAGACGGACGGGTCATGGTGGAGAGTTCTGACAAAATGTGGTCCACTGGAGAAGGGAATGGCAAACCACTTCACTTCTTGCCTTGAGAACCCCATGAACAGTATATGTGTGTGTGTGCACGCGTGCACACACACACACACACACACACACACACACAAGTATGACACTTTAAGAAAGATTCCATTAATTCAGGAAGCAAATATATCTTGAGTGCCTAGTATGTGTCAGATACTGTTCTTGGTTCTGGACTTGCTGAGAAGGACATAAAGTCAATATCTCCTATCAACAAGTAATTTCTATTCTCATGAGTGAGGGGGTGGTTCATGGTATTGGTGTGGGGCAGAGGAGAGCTGCTTTGGCTGATGGGTTTGGGGAAACCTTCTCAGAGGAGCTGATATTTGCGTCAAGATTTGAATAATGAGATGCAATCAGTTGTGTGAATATTTTGAAGAAGAGCATTTTAGGTTGAATAGCAAGTAGCTGTGTCATGAGGCAAGAACAAGAACAGGGTGTTGAGGAAGTGCAAAAGATTAAGTGTAACTGGAATACAGTCAGAGAGGGGCAGAGCAGAGAGAGATGTCTGAGACTGGAGAGGCAGAGATGAGGTCTTGTAGGGACTTGTGGGGTGAGAACCTGGATTTTATTTTATGTGCACTGGAGAGCTGGTAGATGGTTTGATAAAAGAAAGTGATATAGTCTGATTTCTGTTTTAGAAAGTTCATTGAATGTTGTGAACTGTTTAGGATCAGAGGAGTGTCAGGCTACTGGCACAATACAGGTATGATCTGATGATGACTGAGACTAGGGTTGTAGCAGAGGGAATATAACAGTATCTAGTTGAGCAGTTGGGACCACAGGATTTCAAGTCCAATCTCAATTTATAGCTTCACCACCTAAAAGCTATTTGACCTTGAGTAAGTTTCTTAACTTCTCTAACACTTAGTTTTCTCATCTGTAAAATGGGAATGATGACAGCATGTATCTATATCTTAGAGTCATTCTGTGATTGAATGGAACAATTTATGTAGAATACCTGACATTATATTAGAACAATAGTAAGGATATAATTAAACAGCTTCTGTTTTTATCGATAATATACATACATACATACATACTTCTTTCTCCTTTCTCCCCTACACACCCCAAACCTAGCATTTCTTATATCAGCTGCTATTAATTCATGAGTAATAAGCCCTTGTTTTTTCCTTGAAGACACAGTATTTGGAGGTGTCTTCCCTCAGTGGTTAGGCATTCTGGTCTGTATATGGCTATGATTAATTTATTTAATAAGTGACAGTAATATCTGATTTCTAACCTTCTCTTTATACCTAATGAATCATTCCTTGAATATCTATCCCCTTTCTCCAATCTCTTCCATGGGTCCTAAATGAACAGCAACCCATATTTCTTCCTTACCTGCAAACATAACATGCTGATCTTAGTCAGACTGCTTTGACAGTTGCTTCCTTCCATTAAATGCAGCTTTGAGTTCTTCTTTCCTCAGAAAAATCTGCTTGCATTTTTCAAAGCAGGTTCTCATTTTATTACTTCCTGATCAGGACTCTTCCAAAGTCCCTTGTTCCCTTGATCCTTTCACTTTCTCTTTTTGGTCTCTGATATTTGCCCATCTTTCCACATTAGCATCATTTAAGGGTGCAAGGAATAAGCTGTTTACTGCCTTCTCCACATAATGAAATAGGACTAGATATTTCCTTCCTCTTTGAAGGAATTGCTTTCCCTTCCCCACCTAGAGCTGCCAAGTGATGAAAATGTCCTCATTCTTTAAGACTCAACACAAATGATGCTTCTTCTCTGAAGCCTCTCTGCCACCAGTGCCAGCACAGTTCATTGTTCCTGTGGTCCTACAGAAACTCACATTAAAACAGTGGCAATTTTGTTTTAGGATTTTTCATGTACCTGCTTGTCTTCCTCAATATACAATATACAACAAGGACAAGCATGTTTAATTCATCTCTGTAATCCCAACCACTTGAACACATGAGACACAATATTATGGCCACTGCTCAATGCAAGTTTGCTGAGATGCTAGAGGAGTGAATACTCAAATCATTCTGCATATCCTAGATCATGTCCCTTGCTTTATAATGTTTGCTAAATAAAAATTTAACATGTTTATTGTTAAAAACTCAAAGTACAAGGATGAAAGTTAAAAAAAAAACCCTAAACACTAAATGAAAAACACCCTGTGATAGTCACATTTGTTACAACTATAATGCTAAAGAGATGAAGGCAGTATTTTAACTATTTTTCACTTGCCAATTTAGTACAAGAGTTTTAATAACTTTAAAATTGAGAATTTTAAAACAGCCAAGAAAAATGGATAAACCAAACATTATGTTCATCTGAAATAATAAATATATCAGACTCGCATAAGCTGAGAAGTTTACATGGAATCTTGTATCCAGTTAGAGTAGTATAAGATTATCTGCTATCAGAGAAAATAGATCTATCTGGTATATCTGAGAATTTAAATAGAAACTTTGGTATGTTTATTTTACATGAAAGTTGAATTTTCAAATCAGTGGTGAAATAATATCTGTTTAGTAAACTGCACTGGGATAATTGGTTTCCATATGATGGTAAACATATGATAATAACCTCACAATATATAAAAAATACATTGCAGATGAATTAAACTTGAAACCATGAAAATAAAAAAAAATAAGGTAATAGAAGGAGATCTAGGCTATGAAAGTTATCACTTTTGATATTCCTAAGAATGACAAAAATCTCAGGAGTCATAAGGAAAAAACTGATAGGTTATCTTCATTAAACACACAGATACATGCACACACATAAACCCACAGGCACAGACACACACACACCTGTAGATCACAAAATGCTATTAGAAAGTTTAATAAATACAAAGTTACTATAAATTTAGTAAAAAGATATTTTCATTTCAATAATATTTAATAGAATTATATTGATAGAATGCATTAATATGTATAGACACATGTTCATCTCTGCTTGGGCTACCATAACATGATACCACTGACTGGATGACTTAAACAACAAAATTTATTTTCTCAAGTTTCTGTAGGCTGGAAGTCTGAGGTTAGGATACCAACATGACTGAGAGAGCTCTCTTTCTGACTTCTCGCAGATGGCTACCTCCTTGCTGTGTCCTTGCATGATAGGCAGAGTGTGAGCTCTCTGGTGTCTCTTCTAAGGACACCATTCCTAATGAATCATGGCCCAACCCTTATGATCGCATTTCATCTGAATTATTTCCTTAAAGGTCCTATCTCCAAATACAGACACAATTGGAAATAAGGCTACAATATATGAATTTTGGGGGCACAAACATTCAGGATATATATGTATATGTATAAATATAAATATATACACACACACATAAATTTCTACAAATCAGTATTGAAACCAAAAACAAATGAACAGTGAGGCACAGGTTATAAAGAGGTAATTCAGGGAAAAAACATACAAATGACTAGTAAACACATTAAAAACTATTTAAAATGAAACTTTTTTCAAATTCATATAACAAATAAATAAATGATACATACACAGAGAAAATGATATTAATGTTAAGCTATTTCCTTGGCTTGCTTGGTGCCAGATACTTGATGTGGATTAGTGCATTTAATTCTACAACAGCCTAATAAGGTAGCTACTACATGATTACTATCTCCACTTCTCAAATGGAAAAATACAGATGGAGAGAGGATAAATAACTACAGGTCCAATCTGACTAACTCTGAAGGCTTCAGTCCTAGACTCCACTGTGCTCTGTGCTCAGTTGTGTCTGACTTTTTGTGACGCTTTGGACTGTAGTCTGCCAAACTTCTCTGTCCATTGGATTTTCCAAGAAGAATACTGGAGTGGGTTTCCATTTCCCACCCCAGGGGATCTTCCTGATATAAGAATCAAACCCATGTCTTCTGAGTCTCCTGCGTCTCCTGTATTATCGCTGAGTCATAGAGGAAGCACCTGCTAGACTCCACACTACAATGCATTCAAGCTAAAGCCACCTTCTTGGGAAGGTTTAGAGTCTGAAATAGGAATTTGCCTTTGACCTTTAAAAAACATTTCTTTCAGACATATCCATAGTCAGGTATATTAATCTGCACCCTCACACATTGGGGTGTTTTATCACTGGAGGGAAAAAAAAAATAGTTCTCATTGACAGTATTAAAAGTATGAAACCTCACTGTAGGCATATGTCAAAAACTGTTAATAAGGAGAAATTTATTTTCTTTTCCAATGAATAAAGCAGGGGGAAAGTGAAATTTCATCATTTTCATTTAGACACTAATGTATTCTAGATGATCTTCCCAAATGACTTTCTGCATTAACTCAGTGGTAGCAAAGAATTTGCTAGCTGTTGAGCAACATTCACGGATCCTTTTACATCAAGAGCAGCAAATATTTCTCACCTACATATGACACAGAAGTGGCAAAGAGAAAAAAAAAAAAAAACCTCATAGGCTTTGTGCTCTCTAATCAGTCGCGAATGAAGTTAATTTGAGAACTTTGGGAATGAGAGGCTGGGTTTTTGCCAAATAGCAATCATAACAACCATTACCCTTTTGCCGCTGACAGGAAAGTTCAAAAATTCCATCATGTCCCAGTTTCTCAGCAGTTGATAAAGGTTAATAAAACAGAATTTTAGGAAAGCAGAGTTTCTACATTTTTTATGCTCTTAAAGGACAATTCTTGTTAGTTCCACTTGCCTCTCACATCCCAGTGGAACTTGTCTCTTTCCTCTGTTTTGCATGGACAAGTAAACCATGGATAGAGCTCTAGGCTCTGATAGCTGATGAGAAAGAGTGTGCACTTTAAAACAAGTCTGCGATGAACATTCAGTGTGTATGCCTAGAAGTGGTATTGCTGGATCATATGGCAGTTCTATTTCCAGCTTTTTAAGGAATCTCCGCACTGTTTTCCATAGTGGCTGTACTAATTTGCATTCCCACCAACAGTGTAAGAGGGTTCCCTTTTCTCCACACCCTCTCCAGCATTTATTGCTTGTAGACTTTTGGATAGCAGCCATCCTGACTGGCGTGTAATGGTACCTCATTGTGGTTTTGACTTGCATGTCTCTGATAATGAGTGATGTTGAGCATCTTTTCATGTGTTTTTTTTGCCATCCGCAATGTTCATTGCAGCACTGTTTATAATAGCCAGGACATGGAAGCAACCTAGATGCCCATCAACAGACGAATGGATGAGGAAGCTGTGGTACATATACACCATGGAATATTACTCAGCCATTAAAAAGAATTCATTTGAATCAGTTCTAATGAGATGGATGAAACTGGAGCCCATTATACAGAGCGAAGTAAGCCAGAAAGATAAAGACCATTACAGTATACTAACACATATATATGGAATTTAGAAAGATGGTAACCATAACCCTATATGCAAAACAGAAAAAGAGACTCAGATGTATAGAACAGACTTGTGGACTCTGTGGGAGAAGGCGAGGGTGGGATTTCTCAAGAGAACAGCATCGAAACATGTATATCTAGGGTGAAACAGATCACCAGCCCAGGTTGGATGCATGAGACAAGTGCTTGGGCCTGGTGCACTGGGAAGACCCAGAGGGATGGGGTGGAGAGGGAGGTGGGAGGGGGGATCGGGATGGGGAATACATGTAAATCCATGGCTAATTCATTTCAATGTATGACAAAAACCACTGCAATGTTGTAAAGTATTGGCCTCCAACTAATAAAAATAAATGGAAAAAAATAAAAAATAAATAAAACAAGTCTGAGCTGGTGACAGTACATAGCAGGAGGGGATAAGATTGGAACAGAAATCTCCTCAGTAGACAACATCTGCATCATGGAATTGTTATGTTAGGATGGGCTATGGGATTCTTACTAGAACTCCTGAGATAGCTGGGTGGTGAATTTTTTCATGTCCAGGATGAAGCAGAACCGCAGCTCCTTTAAAAGTGTCAATATGGTTCACACTCTTACTCCTAAGTCATATGATATTTAAATGTGAATAACACTTGTTGCAGGAAGTATTATTTTGACTTTCAAATTATTTTGAGAATATGCTACATGGCAAAATATTATTGCTTGAAGAGTACAAGTATACTTTGCTTACAAACAATGAAAACTTAAGTTCAAGTGATAAATTATTTCAGAGTAATTATAATTTCTTCTGATTTAATTTCACTGAGCCTCAGTTTTCTGACTTCAAATTATACAATGACTTTTATCTTTCATGTTTTATGATTAAAAGAAATATTGTATATAAAATCCTTAGCATATTGTAGAGTATAAGTACTCAATACATGCAAATGTTTATTATTCTATTATAATTTTATTTCTTCTTATTATGAAATTGTTGAATAGCTTTTCAGACAAGGTTTATGCAGCAAACAAAATACATATGGATCTCAGCAGCTCATTCAGAAAATATTTTTCATATCTTTGTGGACAGCCTGAAGAAATAAAGCACGACTTGCGTTTCTCCTTGGTTGAATTAACTGATTGGCTTCTAGTTCCAAGGGAGACAGGCTTCTAAGGCGTGTCACTAGACTCTAGCCCAAGCCCTGCCCTGATCATCATTAAGTTTCAGTTCAATCTCTCAGTCATGTCTGACTCTCTGTGACCCCATGGACTGCAGCACGCCAGGCTTCCCTGTCCATCATCAATTCCTAGAGCTTGCTCAGACTCCTGTCTATCGAGTCAGTGATGCCATCCAATCATCTCATCCTCTGTTGTATTTTCCATTTCCTGAAGTGGCTTCAATCTCACTCCTAACTATCACTTAGAGATGGAAATGGCATGTAAATCACCCTACAGCTCTGACACCATTTTCACACTCATAGGAAGGCATCACTAGCATTCCATTTCCAGTCGATTTTTCAAAATCCTATGTGACTCACAAAATGTAAAAATTCTATAAAAGATTTACTCATGAAAGTAGGTTGAAATCTCTATTTCATGCATATTACTGACATCAATAGAGGAAGTTGCAGCTCTAGATTTTATATATTCGTGGGGTCTGGCATCAGCAATGATTGAAGGAAAGGAGGAGAATGGTTTAATGACTTATCCTGGGCTGAATTTGCACAGCAATTTCATTGTTTCTTACCTGCATATGTTTCTTTATAGAGGCATTTGTTGGGGAGTCTAATGAACATTATGGTGTCCTAAGCCCTCTATCAGATGCCTTTGCATCTCCACTCATGGCAGAAGCTACATAAAGCCTAACGTGCAGATTTATAAAGGAATAATTAGCACATTTCTGATTGTTGAGATCTGGATTTTGCTTTGAATTTACTACTGGGCACTTGGGTGATGATGAATAAATTACTTTCCCTCTTTAGAGTCAATTTTTCTTAAATGAGAGGCTTCCCTGGTGGCTCAGTGGTTAAAAAAAAAATTGCCTGCCAATGCAGGAGACGTGGGTTCAATCCTTGATCCAGGAATATCCCACATGCCATGGAGCAAGTAAGCCACAACTATTAACCCTGTGCGCTATAGCCCAGAAGCTGCAACTACAGAACCCACATGTTGCAACTAATGAAGCCTATGTGCCCTAAAGCCTGTGCTCTGCAACAAGAGAAGCTACTGCAATAAGAAGTCCACAGCCTCACCTCATTGTTAAAAAGAGAGTCCAAAATGCAGTTGAGTGCAATCTCAAAAATGACAGAATGATCTCTGTTCATTTCCAAGGCAAACCATTCAATATCACAGTAAATCCAAGTCTATGCCCCAACCACTAATGCCAAAGAAGCTGAAGTTGAATGGTTCTATGAAGACCTACAAGACCTTCTAGAACTAACACCAAAAAAATAAAAAAGATGTCAAGAGATACATGGAGTAGCAGGCAACTTTGGCCTTGGAGTACAAAACAAAGCAGGCCAAAGGCTAACAGAGTTTTGCCAAGAGAATGCACTGGTCATAGCAAACACCCTCTTCCAACAACACAAGAGACAACTCTACACATGGACATCACCAGATGGTCAATACCAAAATCAGATTGATTATATTCTTTGCAGCTGAAGATGGAGAAGCTCTATACAGTCAGCAAAAACAAGACCAAGATCTGACTGTGGCTCAGATCATGAACTCATTGCCAAATTCAGACTTAATTTAAGAAAGTAGGGAAAACCACTAGACCATTCAGGTATGACCTAAATCAATGTCCTTATCTTTATACAGTGGTAGTGACAGATAGATTCAGGGCATTATATCTGATGGATAGAGTGCCTGAATAACTATGGATGGAGGTTCATAACACTGTACAGGAGATGGTGATCAAAACCATCCCCAAGAAGAAGAAATGCAAAAGGCAAAATGGTCATCTGAGGAGGTCTTCCAGATAGTTGAGAAAAGAAGAGAAGCAAAGGAAAAAAGGAAAGATATATCCATCTGAATGCAGAGTTCCAAAGAATAGCAAGGAAAGATAAGAAAGACTTCCTCAGTGATTGGTGCAAAGAAATAGAGGAAAACAATTGAATGGGAAAGACTAGAGATCTCTTTAAGAAAATTAGAGATACCAAGGGAACATTTCATGCAAAGATGGGAACAGTAAAGGACAGAAATGGTATGGACCTAACAGAAGAAGAAGATATTAAGAAGAGGTGGAAAAAATACACAGAACTATGCAAAAAAGATCTTAATGACCCAGATAAAAATAATGGTATGATCACTTACCTAGATACAGACATCCTGGAGTGCAAAGTCAAGTGGGCCTTAGGAAGGATCACTACAAACAAAGCTAGTGGAGGTGATGGAATTCCAATTGAGCTATTTCAAATCCTATAAGATGATGCTGTTAAAGTGCTGGAATCAATATGCCAGCAAATTTTGAAAACTCAGCAGTGGCTGGAACTGGAAAGGTCAGTTTTCATTCCAGTCCCAAAGAAAGGCTATGCCAAAGAATGTCCAAACTACCACAGAACTGGACTCATCCACAGGCTAGCAAAGTAATGCTAAAAATTCTCCAAGCTATGCTTCAACCTCAGCAACCTTAGATATGCAGAATATACCACTCTCAATAACCTCAAATATGCAGATGACACCACCCTTATGGCAGAAAGCAAAGAAAAACTAAAGAGCCTCTTGATGAAAGTGAAAGAGGAGAGTGAAAAAGCTGACTTAAAACTCAACATTCAGAAAATGAAGATCATGGCATCCGTCCCATCACTTTATGGCAAATAGATGGGAAACAATGGAAATAGTACAGACTTTACTTTTTTTGGGCTCCAAAATCACTGCAGATGGTGACTTCAGCCATGAAATTAAAAGACTCTTGCTCCTTGGAAGAAAAGTTATGACAAACCTAGACAGCATATTAAAAAGCAGAGACATCACTTCACCTACAAAATTCTGTATAGTCGAAGCTATAGTATTTCCAGTAGTCATGTATGGATGTGAGAGTTGGATTATAAAGCAAGCTGAGCTCTGAAGAACTGATGCTTTTGAATTGTGGTGTTGCAGGGACTCTTGAGAGTCCCCTGAACTGCAAGAAAATCAAACCATTCTTTCCTAAAGGAAATCAACCCTCAGTATTCACTAGAAGAACTGAGGCTGAAGCTGAAGCTCCAATATTTTGCCATCTGATGTGAAGAACTGACTCATTGAAAAGACCCTGATGATGGGAAAGACTGAAGGCAGGAGGAGAAGGGGACAACAGAATGAGATGGTTGGATGGCATCATCGACTCAATGGACATGAGTTTGAGCAAGCTCCAGGAATTGGTGATGGACAGGGAATCCTCATTTGCTGCAGTCCATAAGTTCACAAAGAGCTGAACATGAATGAGCAACTGATTCGAACTGAACTGAACCACCCTGCCTTTGATGTCAGCTATGTCTCTTGAGGACTGCAAGCTTCTTAAAGACAGGCAGATAATTTGCCATCACAGTCTCAGCAGTTACCATGGTGCTTGGCAAAGTTAATTAACTAACTACTAAATAAATAAGAAAGTGTAGATTAGTATGATCTCCCCAAATTGCTAATATTAATCCAAAAAAATGCAAATCCAAAATAGGTATACATACATACTGAGTTTTCAGTCATGTCTGACTATTTGAGATTCCATGGACTGTAGCCCATCAGGCTCTTCTGTCCATGGAATTTTCCAGGCAAGAATACTGGAGTAGGTTGCCATTTCCTCCTCCAGAGGATCTTCCTGACCCAGGGATCGAACCCAGGTTTCCTGCATTGTAGGCAGACGCTTTACCCTCTGAGCCACCAGAAAAGCCAAAAGTTTCTTTTGAAACTCAACAACAACAGCAACAAACTAAGACCATGGCATCCAGTCTCATCTTGTGCTTGTGCTTAGCTGCTCAGTGATATCTGACTCTTCGCCACCCCATGGACTGTAGTTTGCCAGGCTCCTCTGTCCATGGGGATTCTCCAGGCAAGAATACTGGAGTGGGTTGTCATGCCCTCCTCCAGGGGATCTTCCCAACCCAGGATCAAACCCAGGTCTTCCACATTGCAGGTGGATTCTTTACCATCTGAGCCACCAGGAAAGACCGCTGGTCCCATCATTTCATTCCAAGTAGAAGGAGGAAAAGTGGAAGCAGTGACATATTTTATTTTCTTGGGTTCCCAAAATCACTGCAGATGGTGACTGCAGCCATGAAATTAAAAGATTCTTGCTCTGTGGAAGAAAAGATATGACAAACCTAGACAGCATCTTAAAAAAGCAGAGACCTCACTTGGCTGACAAAGGTCCATATAGTCAAAGCTATGCTTTTTCCAGTAGTCATGGACAGATGTGAGTGTTGGGACCATAAAGAAGATTGAGCACAAAAGAATTGATGTTTTTGAACTGTGATGTTGGAGAAGACTATTGAAAGTACGTTGGACAGCAAGGAGATCAAACCAGTCAATCGAAAAGGGAATTAAACCTCAATATTCATTGGAAGGACTGACGTTGAAGCTGAAGCTCCAATACTTTGGCCACCTGATGTGAAGAGCCGACTCACTGGAAAAGACCCTGATGCTGGAAAGATTGAAGGCAAAAGGAGAAGGGAGTGGCAGAGGATGAGATGGTTGGATAGCATCACTGACTCAATGGACATGAATTTGAGCAAACTCCAGGAGATAGTGGAGGACAGAGGAGCCTGGCTTGCCATGTCCTTGGGGTCACAAAGAGTCAGACATGACTTAGCAATTGAATAACAACAATCTCTCTTTTGAACTCCATCTCCACCATCCTAAGTGCAAAACAAATATCTATGCCTAAATGTTCCATAGTAAGCTTACATGAAAAATATTTAAAGCTGAGTTCCTCTCCCCCCATGAAACCAAATTCTCTTGGATTTTAGTATCCATCCAATGATGGCAGTGAGCATGTTTGTCTTGTTTTCAGCTGTTTATGACCAGTGCCTAGTACAGAACCTGTCTCAAAGAAGATTTTCAATAAATGTATCTTCCAAGGCCACACCCTATATGACATTAGAGTCAAGCCCTGTAGCTTCAACATTCCTCAGATCCCTTCTCCGTATCTACTGTAGCAGCCTTCACAATCTTGTATCAAATTGTTTGTATATGTTTCTCTATTTACCTTTAGATTTTAAACTCTGTGGGAAAAGAGATTGTCTGCATCATTTGTCTTTACCACATATTGCAACCACAGTAAATGTTTACTGAATTAAATAATATTAAAAACTTTAGCTTGTTGTGGCTATTGATTTTTAAGTAGTTCAAGTGACTTTGTTCCGGTGATTCAGTACAGTCATGCTAGATAAAAATCATAGTGATACTGACACATCCTAAGTGCCATGTGACACTTGCTAAGTGATACATGCTTAGGCATAGTACTAAGTGTTTTCCTGGATTACCTTATAAAATCCTACCCAAACCTATTATTATATTCATTTCACACATGAGAAAACTCAGACACAAATATGTTAATAACTTACTTAAGCTCAAACAGGTAGGAATCAAATCACCATTAGTTAACTGACTATATACTTATTTTTCATAGCCCCCCCACCCCCGGTGTTTATTCTTATATCATTCTTTGCTGAACAGATACACTTGTTCTTATATAAGTGAGTGAGTGAAGTCGCTCAGTTGTATCTGACTCTTTGCAACCCCATGGACTGTAGCCTATCAGGCTCCTCCATCCATGGGATTTCCAGGCAAGAATACTGGAGTGGGTTGCCATTTCCTTCTCCAGGAGATCTTCCCCACCCAGGGATCGAACCCAGGTCTCCCACATTGTAGACAGATGCTTTACCATCTGAGCCACCAGGGAAGTCTAAATATAAGAGGAGTCCATTTGGATTCCAGGACACTCTTACTGGCCATTCAGAGCCCAGAAGTTTTACCAGAAACTTTGTCGGTCATCACTTTGGCAAGCAACTTCAATAGTCTGGCAGGTGAACCAGAAATTTTCCTGATATAGTTTGAATTTCACTTTAAATGTAAGCCACTAGAGATTAGCTATCCTATTGGTTATGAACTCAGAGTTCAGTCCACTGATGACTTGAGGCTCTGGAGTAGGCAATCCCCATCTGATCAACTGTAGTGTCTTCTGTGCGTGAGATTTGGGTGAGAAGCGTTAGTAATAAATGCAGAAAAGAAAAGAAAAAAAATATACTATGCTTCTCTGGTTGACTCAGACGTGGACATTTGAGGGATTGAAAGATCATTTTTCTTTAAAATACAAATAAGCATGTGAGCAGCATGCAGCGAAGCAAGCTTTTTCAGAATATGACAGCCTTTTGTTCAGCTCTGTGTGGTGAGAGGAAATTCTCACACCTCAACTGACTGGAAGGTGTCAGAACATAAATGTTTCTAACTAGGCCCAGGCTTCTTTAAAATGCCCTCATTTAAGGTCAATAAAACAAAGCTTTTATCTATTTTCCTGTGAAAATATATTTCAGTTGGAAATCTCTAAATTCTTGTTGGAAGTCCAGGTGTTTCATGCCTAAACAGCAAAAGGACTTGGCATTTTAAATAATTACTTTGATAAAGACTGTGCTTTCTTGGTACACAACTCCAGGTGGACATAGCAAGGCTACTGGAATACACCTAATGACAACCCGAGATAAATGGCTCTGAGTTTATTGTCTCAAAACTGTGGTGTGCTTTCCTTTGATTAATGATTTTATTCTGTATTATCTCCCCTCACCATTCACTATGCCCTAACCATCAGACTACCACCCTTTAGAGCCCTGCTACCTATGTTTTACCACACTAGACAATTTTACCACACTATTCTTTTTTAGTGTAGTTTTACCACATTATTCTTCATTCCCTGGACACTTTCCTCCTTCTTCAGTTTTGTTTCCTGAGGAAGCATATTTTGCTCCTCCTGATAGACACCCAAGGCTTTGTTCAAATGTTACCTCTTTGGGGAAGTCTCCAACAGACAGCCTCTAATTGTAAAATGAGCTAATCCTCCTCTCTGCTTCCTGGCACCATACCTCCATTGTAGTGTATAACATGTTGTGTTGCGATTACTTAGGGATGTGATTACCCAAAAATGTTCTACAAGGGAAAGGGCTAGTTTGTGTGTGCAAGCATACAGACTAAATAATTTCCTTATTTACTCATACTGAATCTTTTTTTCAGCAAGGATTTGAGGAAACTAAAAGGCTGCCACAGCAACAACTAAAAAAACAAATAGGTGAGAGTAAAGTACAAATATGTGAATCAGGGCGCAGAGCTGTGAATGACTCAGATAAGGACTGAGATTATATTTTATCCATCTTTACATTTCAATAACTCAGAAAGTGACTAGTATTTAGAAGACAAGCTTGCATAATTTAAATGCATTTATTTACTTTTTATTCATTATCATTGCCCTTGAATGTATTTTGTGTGTGTGCCCTTGAATGTATTAAGTGGTAATTTATCAAGGCATGAAGCCTCCTCCTATTTATGAACTGATCATTCAGTCACCAACACTAGGACACAACTTATGAAGCACTGGAATTTATCATTCATTTTTCCCAACAGTTCTCTCCATTTATGGATGTGAAACTGAAGGTCTAGAGAGATCAAGTCATTTGATCAAAGTCACATAGTTTAAACATTGGTGTAATCATCTCTTAGGACCTCATCTGCAAAATGAAAAAGATGAAAGGGAACTCAGCATTCATCCAGCCCAGTCTTTCACATTATATAATTCTAAAGTTAATTTGGATGTATTATATTAAAAGTCATTACTCATTTTCACTCATTCTAAATCTCTGATGTTATTTTATTTTCAGGTTGTCCAAAATTGTCCCCAATTCTGTAGAATATTTATGCATTATTCAATATTTGATTTCTCTTGTCTCCCATATTTGCTGATTACTTGCAGATCATTAAATTTGTCTTGTCTGACTAGGGTTTGTTTTTGTAGGTGTCTTAAGAGGTAAGACCTATAGGGAATGCATGGGTGTGGTTTGTCTACACTGTATGGGCATGTTATGGGAAGAGGCGTGCTACATTCCTGCATTTCACTTCAGAGGAGCATCATTTAATCTAAATCAGGTACACGGGTGGCTTCCTTCTGTCATCCAAGGAATTTTGACACATCTGAACCCACTCCAGTATTCTTGGGCTTCCCTTGTGGCTCAGCTGGTAAAGAATCCACCTGCAATGCAGGAGACTGGGATTCGATCCCTGGGTTGGAAAGATTGCCTGGAGAAGGGAAAGGGTACGCACTCCAGTGTTCTGGCCTGGAGAATTCCAGTCGCACATGACTGGGCGACTTTCTCTTTTGAGTAAAGAGGTGGTGCCTGGAGAAAAGGGCTAGGAGAAGATTAAAAGCAAAAGATGGGGGTTGTAGGAGGGAAAGAGAAAACAGAGGCATTAGTTTGGATATCACTTTCAAATCACAGTTACCAAAAACAAAATGGATGATTGGAGAAAAATAAGCCTCCATGGTGTACACTCAAGAAATGAAAATCTAAGAGAAGACAGATGAAAAATTTCCATGGGGTGATGACCTCATACTTTTTTCTTAGAAACTAATCAGGACTGTATAGAAATGTAGTCTAGGATATTCTGGCCTGACCACAAGGTCATCAGAGCAATTTCTTGAGAGGACATTTCTTTCCACCCAAGAGTCATTCTTTGAGCATTTGAGAAAGTTTTCTTTGCTAAGCTCCTATAGACAGAAGTGATTTTTAACCAGCCTCAGCATGAAACTTGGAATCAAGATTGCCAGGAGAAATATCAATAACCTCAGATATGCAGATGACACCACCCTTATGGCAGAAAGCAAAGAAGAACTGAAAGAGCCTCTTGAAAGTGAAAGAGGAGAGTGAAAAAGTTGGCTTAAAACTCAACATTCAGAAAACTAAGATCATGGCATCTGGTCCCATCACTTCATGGCAAATAGATGGGGAAACAGTGGCTGACTTTATTTTTCTGGGCTCCCAAATCACTGCAGATGGTAACTACAGCCATGAAATTAAAAGACACACACACAAAAATAAAAGACACTTACTCCTTGGAAGGAAAGTTATGACCAACTTGACAGCATATTAAAAAGCAGAGACATTACTTTGCCAACAAAGGTCCAGCTAGTCAAAGCTACGATTTTTCCAGTGGTCATGTATGGATGTGAGAGCTGGACTATAAAGAAAGCTGAGTATTGAAGAATTGATGCTTTTGAACTGTGGTGTTGGAGAAGACTCTTGAGAGTCCCTTGGACTGCAAGAGATCCAACCAGTCCATCCTAAAGGAAATCAGTCCTGAATATTCATTGGAAGGACTGATGCTGAAGCTGAAACTCCAATACTTTGGCCACCTGATGTGAAGAACTGACTCACTGGAAAAGACCCTGATGCTGGGAAAGATTGAAGGCAGGAGAAGGGGATGACAGAGGATGAGATGGTTGGATGGCATCACCGACTCAATGGACATGAGTTTGAGTAAGTTCTGGGAGTTAATGATGGACAGGGAAGCCAGGTGTGCTGCAGTCCACGGGGTTGCAAAGGGTCAGACACGACTGGGTGACTGAATTTTATTAAAAAGATGGAGCCAAGTCATTTTGCTAAGTCAAATTAGCCAGTCACAGAGGACAAGTACTGCATGATTCAACTTATGTGAGGAGCCTAAAACAGTCAGACTCATAGGAAGAGGGAATGCAGTGCTGGTTGACAGGGGCTATCAAAAGGGGGAAGTGAAGAGTGTAAACAAGTATAAAGTTTCAGTTTTATGAAATGAATATATTCTAGAGATCTGCTGGACTGGACATTGTGCCTATATATTTAATGATACTGTGTGATGCACTTAAAGCTTGTTAATATGGGAGGTTTCATGTTAAGTGTTCTTACTCAAATGAAAAATTATCCTTCTGACATTAAGAGATGTAAATTTCTCTGAACTGACCTAGTAGAATGTTTTAAAGTGCATGCCATATGTTATAATTCTTGGCTATTTAATACTATTTAATATTTCTAAGCAGGTTGCTTCTCTGTAGAGTTGGGTGCTCTGACTTACGGTGGTTTGAAAGGTGGTTGGTTTAATATTAACTCCCTAGAGATTTTGCAATCAAAACAGAAAGATCTTCCCAGTGCACCAGGCCCGAGCACTTGTCTCATGCATCTAACCTGGGCTGGTGATCTGTTTCACCCTAGATATACATGTTTCGATGCTGTTCTCTTGAAACATCCCACCCTCGCCTTCTCCCACAGAGTCCACAAGTCTGTTCTATACATGGGGTGGAGAGGGAGGTGGGAGGGGGGACCGGGATGGGGAATACATGTAAATCCATGGCTAATTCATTTCAATGTATGACAAAAACCACTGCAATGTTGTAAAGTAATTAGCCTCCAACTAATAAAAATAAATGGAAAAATAAATAAATAAAAGCAAAAAAAAAAAAAAAAAAACAAATATACATAATGTTTTCATGGTAGAGGGAAAGAAAAAGACCACGTTTTTTTCCTTTTATAACACATCTCTGTGACTGATGATTGGAAACTGTTCTGATTTACCAAAACTGGGGCCACTCTGTAGCTTTAGAAGACTTTGAGAATCATCCTTTATTTATTTATTTTTTGTGAAATTAAAATTTTAAAAAATGATAGCAGCCATTGAACAACTAAGGTGTACTTCTTAAACAGTACATGGTTGTCTAAATCACCATGTTAGTAATAAAGTGCTTATCTGGCCTTTTAATGAACATGTAAAAAGAGAATTTTAAAGCTGCTTATAGATTACCTTCTGGGTTTTAATTTCCCCACATAACTTTTTTTTTCATACACTAAAAACTTTTATTATTTTTTCCATTTATTTTTATTATTTGGAGGCTAATTACTTTACAATATTGTAGTGGTTTTTGCCATACATTGACATGATAATTTCCCCACACAACTTGTTAAAAAAGTATCAGTTCAGTTCAGTTCAGTCGCTCAGTCATGTCCAACTCTTTGCGACCCCATGAACCACAGCATCATGTAAACCCAAGTTTTGGTCATTTATAGTATTCACTGTGTGTTTTAAAGTCTCTGCAGTATCTCAGGAGCTATTAACTACTATCACACAAACATGTATTCAATTCAGTTCAGTTCAGTTGCTCAGTTGTGTCCGACCCTATGGACTGCAGCACGCCAGGCCTCCCTGTCCATCACCAACTCCTGGAGTTTACTCAAACTCATGTCCATTGAGTCGGTGATGCCATCCAACCATCTCATCCTCTGTCATCCTCTTCTCCTCCTGCCTTCAATCTTTCCCAGCATCAGGATCTTTTCAAATGAGTCAGTTCTTCACATCAGGTGGCCAAAGTATTGGAGTTTCAGCTTCAGCATCAGTCCTTCCAATGAATATTCAGGACTGATTTCCTTTAGGATGGACTGGTTGGATCTCCTTGCAGTCCAAGGGACTCTCAAGAGTCTTCTCCAACACCACAGTTCAAAAGCATCAATTCTTCTGCACTCAGCTTTCTTTATAGTCCAGCTCTCACATCCATACATGACCACTGGAAAAACCATAGCTTTGACTAGATGGACCTTTGTTGGCAAAGTAATGTCTCTGCTTTTTAATATGCTGTCTAGTTGGTCATAACTTTCCTTCCAAGGAGTAAGCGTCTTTTAATTTCATGGCTGCAGTTACCATCTGCAGTGATTTTGGAGCCCAGAAAAATAAAGTCAACCACTGTTTCCCCATCTATTTGCCATGAAGTGATGGGACCAGATGCCATGATCTTAATTTTCTGAATGTTGAGCATTTTAAGCCAACTTTTTCACTCTCCTCTTTCACTTTCAAGAGGCTTTTTAGTTCTTTGCTTTCTGCCATATTTGGCATAATATAAATATGTATTAGGAATTGTTAAAAAAAATTTCCTGCCCTTTTACTTTGTTGCAATACAGTATAATGAGGTCAAGACCATTCGTTTGGTTAAGAAAGAAGTATTCAGAATAAAAATTTTACTGGACAAGAATAAGAGTTTCATAAAGCTTCATAAAGATTTCCTTGGCAGAATCACTAATTTGCAGTGTCAATGTGAGGATTCCATATTCATTAAATCCACTTCTAGATTTGTTTTATTAAAGAGGTGAATGTGAGGCTTAATGCTCATCAGTGGTAGGTTTACATGTTTGGGGGATGATTTTTGAAGTTAAGGAATTGAGCCAGTGTTGCAGAAATCAAAATCTATGGGTGGTGTCTTAGAGGAACTACTTTGATTTAATCATTTCTCCTTTATCAGTCACTTCATACATGTCAAGCACTGAGTTAGGAGTCCTGTCAGGTAGAAATGCAGGAAAGAATAAGTTGCACGCTCTATGCTCATGGAGAGCAGTTGCAGAGGTAGACTGTCCACATATACTGTGGTGTGTCCTGCACTAGATCTGGCCACGCAGACCTGGGCATGGTAGACATATTAAGTCTATGTATTAAATAGATAATATGTATTTATTTCTTGAATTCATGAACAAACGTATTTCATAATATGTGCATGCTAAGTCGCTTCAGTCCATGTCTGACTCTTTGGACCCTATGGAGTGTAGCCCACCAGGCTCCTCTCTTTGTCCTTGGAATTCTCTAGGCAAGAATATAGGAGTCGGTTGCCATTTCCTTTTCCCCACCCAGGGATTGGACCTGAGTGCCTTATGTCTCTTGCATTGGCAGGCAGGTTCTTTACCACCAGCACCATCTGGGAAGCCCATTTCATAGTATAGGGACACACAAATGCTCTGAGAACTCACAAAGGTGAGGGCTTCCTTTTAACTCAGAGAGATAGTGGCTTGAATATAGAGGAAGACTTTTCTGCTTTAGTGCAATATGGAAACAACATTTTTAAGATTTTAATATGACTCTAATTATTAAAGACAGTGATATTAACTAGATTTTTAACCTTAGACTCTTGACTTATCAGTTGTATGGAAATAAACTTATTGTTTATTGTAGATGCAAATGTTTAAGGATATGTCAACAATTATGAAAATTTGAAAGGAAATTTGATAAACACCATAAGAGAAAAGATCATAGAAAGAGCTCCTCCTGCCTGGGTCAATCCGTGCAAAACTAAGGAGGGAATGATATTTAAGAGTACAACTTTCTTCCTCATGCCAGTCTTAAGTGCTAGGATGTCATCTTGAACATCCCAGTTTTGGATAATAATCCATTGTAGTCGCTTAATCTCAGAGTTGGCTAAGCATTTTTAAAATCTTCGTCACCTCTTAAGTTAATGAAGTTCATGAGATAGTCAATTTCCTTCTTCTTCTGCACTCCCCTCTTTAAGATTAAATTATGTGAAATGCGATTCAAAATTTATGAATATGTAAAGTGTACACCATGAATTATACTCTTTCTTAAGTAGCTGAGCTTCCCTACATCATTTTTATAGAAGTTATCATATTCATTTATTCATTTTCTCCATTCCAATTTAAGAAGTGGTTACTATGTGCCAGGTAATGGACCTATACCTTGGAGACACAAACAAAGACATTTACATTGGTATCTGTCCCAATGTAACTCATGGTTCAGTTACAAAAAAATGGACATGTTGCTTTATTAAGAGCAATGAAAGAAGGAAATATAGCACTGTGATAGAGACAGACAGGGACAAGATAGCTAGTTTAGACTGGTGGACAGAGAATTGCTCTTTGAACAGGTGACATTTAAACTGAGCTAAGAAGGATGAGAAGGAGCTAGCCATTCAAACAGCAGAAGAAAGAATATTCCTTTCAGGAAATAGCACATGTTAATTCCTTAAGGTGGAAAAGAGACTGGTTTGTTATAGGAACAGAAAAAAAAAAGGCCAATGGTTAAACAATGAGGGAGTAGCATAAGATGAGACTGGAAAGAAGGGCAGCATGTAGAGGTGGGATAATATTGAAATCTTGCATACATAAATGTGTCAGGATATGACTTAATTATTAAAATGGTTCTGGATATTGTAAAGAGAATAGATTAGAATAAGAAATGAGTTGAAGGAGGATGATTTTTTCTTAAGAACATTTTTAAGTGATCCAAGCAAAGAACGGAAGTTGGTTTAGACCAGGATAGTGACAATAGAAATGAAAGTATTAAAGAGATATCTGCAGGTTTATCTGATAGGGTAAAATTATAATTAGACATTTACTTGGGTTTATCCCCTTACAGTCTGGAGCCCATTGAAGGGAGAGACTAAATCTGGTTCATCTCTGCTTCCACTCCCAGCTGGGAATGTTTAATGAAAAATGATTTTTTTTTCATAACTTGGAGTTTCTGGGCTATGATAGGTGCTCATCAAATCTTGAAATAGATGAATTGATTTTGTATCTGCTATCTAGAGAGAGAAAAAGAGAAAGAATTTCTCTTTCTTTGCCCCTCTGGTTTTGATAAACTACAATGCAACAGGCATGGCCACATTCTCATTTTCTATTGCCCCCTCACCTTCAAGATCTTATAGACTTCAGTAATATGCTTTCCTTATTTTTCTCTTTCACGTTGAAGAAAGAGAATCTTTTGATTTTTTTTTCTTATATGGCAGTTCCTCCTTTTCATTGATCAATTCTGTTGCCCACCCCAACCCCTCCCCAGTTTTTCTTCAGCTTTTTTATGTCTTGTTTGAGATGTGATAGCACAATACTCCTGGAGTGAGCATACTACAAACCTGTATGACAGTGGAATGTTGGGTTTTGTTTTATTCAAATATTCCAATTGTCTAATAAAACTTAATATTTTCTAGATAGTTTTTGGTTATAAGGAGCAGGCACAAAGACCCATAAGTATTCTTATAGTAATAATTTAACTTATATTGATAGCTTAAAATGAAATATATTTTTCCTTGTTCTTACATACAGATTTTCTTCCGTTTCATAGGACCTTATGTTATTTTTTTGCACTTTGTCCCTGCCAGTTTGGTATCTCACTATCTGCAAAAGAGCTTAGTGTCAATTTCATTCTTTCCTTCAGATCACTTATAAAAACCATGGGATCAGGCTGACCCCTGGGAGATATCTCCATTTGTAGTTTCTGTCCAGAGAAATTTTCCCCTACTCTTAGTTTCTTGTCTGTAAAGCAATTCTCTGTTCATGATGAAAATAATCTTCTCAACTTCATGGTAATTCTGGTTGAAGATTATGTAAATGCACTTTGAAAAAGAATATAACATATCTGCTTGTTCTATTTTGTTCATATTATTAGTTATCCATGAATACCTCAATCTGATTAGCTGAACATCATTGCTTTTTTAGAACCCACATTTCCTTTTAATGAATATGTCATACCTTCTTGAATAACTCGTTCTTCTATCTATCTATCTAACCTTCCATTAACTTGCCTGACATGCAGGTGAAATTTGCCAATCTTTAACTGTGAAAATGTCCACTAGAACTTTTTTTTTAAAAAGAAGTCAATGTCATCCTGTCAGAATTTATGACTATTTATATTTGTGGCTAATAGCTCCACATTTCACCCTTGGATTCTCTAAAACTTTTCATGCACTTAACAGTTTATCAATTAAATCTATAGCATCACACAGAAATCCCTTGCATACCTATACACTAACAATGAGAAAACAGAAAGAGAAATTAAGGAAACAATTCCATTTACCATTGCAATGAAAGGAATAAAATACTTAGGAATACATCTACCTAGAGAAACAAAAGGCCTGCATATGGAAAATGATAAAACACTGGTGAAAGAAATCAAAGAGGACACAAACAGATGAAGAAATATACTGTGTTCATGTATCAGAAGAATCAATATAGTGAACATGAGTATACTACCCAAAGCAATCTATACATTCAATGCAATCCCTATCAAGCTACCAATGGTGTTTCTCAGAGAAGTAGAACAAATAATTTCACAATTTGTATGGAAATACAAAAAAGCTTGAATAGCCAAAGCAATCTTGAGAAACAAGAATGGAACTGGAGGAATCAACCTGCCTGACTTCAGGCTCTCTACTACAAAGCCACAGTCATCAAGACAGTATGGTACTGGCACAAAGACAGAAATATAGATCAATGGAACAAAATAGAAAGCCCAGAGATAAATCCATGAACCTATGGACACCTTATCTTCGACAAAGGAGGCAAGAATATACAATGGAGAAAAGACAATCTCTTTAACAAGTGGTGCTGGGAAAACTGGTCAACCATTTGTAAAAGAATGAAACTAGAACACTTTCTAACACCATACACAAAAATAAACTCAAAATGGACTAAAGATCTAAATGTAAGACCAGAAACTATAAAACTCCTAGAGGAAAACAGGCAAAACACTCTCTGACATAAATCACAGCAGGATCCTCTATGACCCACCTCCCAGAATATTGGAAATAAATGCAAAAATAAACAAATGGGACCTAATTAAACTGAAAAGCTTTTGCACAATGAAGGAAACTATAAGTAAGGTGAAAAGACAGCCTTCAGAATGGGAGAAAATAATAGCAAATGAAGCAGCTGACTGACAAAGAATTAATCTAAAAAATATACAAGCAACTCCTGCAGCTCAATTCCAGAAAAATAAATGACCCAATCAAAAATGGGCCAAAGAACTAAACAGACATTTCTCCAAAGAAGACATACAGATGGCTAACAAACACATGAAAAGATGCACAACATCACTCATTATCAGAGAAATGAAAATCAAAACCACAATGAAGTACCATCTTACGCCAGTCAGAATGGCTCCTACCCAAAGGCTACAAACAATAAATGCTGGAGAGGCTGTGGAGAAAAGGGAACCCTCCTACACTGTTGGTGGGAATGCAAGCTAGTATAGTCACTATGGAGAACGGTGTGGAGAGTACTTAAAAAACTGGAAATAGAACTGCCATATGACCCATCAATCCCACTGCTGGGCATACACAGAGGAAATCAGAATTGAAAGAGACACATGTACCCCAACGTTCATCACAGCACTGTTTATAATAACCAGGACATGGAAGCAACCTAGATGTCCATCAGCAGACGAATGGATAAAAACATATACATAATGGAATACACAATGGAATATTACTCAGCCATTAACAAGAATACATTTGAATAAGTTCTCATGAGGTGGATGAAACTGGAGCCTATTATACAGAGTGAAGTAAGCCAGAAAGAAAAACACCAATACAGTATACCAATGCATATATATGGAATTTAGAAAGATGGTGACTATAACCTTGTATGCGAGACAGCAAAAGAAGCACAGATGTATGGAACAGTCTTTTGGACTCTGTGGGAGAGGGAGAGGGTGGGATGATTTGGGAGAATGGCATTGAAACATGTATATTATCATATGTGAAACGAATCACCAGTCCAGGTTCGATGCATGAAACAGGGTGCTCGGGGCTGGTGCACTGGGATGACCCAGAGGGATGGGATGGGAGGGAGGTGGGAGGGGGGTTCAGGATGGGGAACACATGTACACCTGTGGTGGATTCATGTCAATGTATGGCAAAACCAATATAATAGTTGTAAAGTAATTAGCCTCCAATTAAATAAATTTATATTAAAAAATAAGTAAAATTTACATGTTTTATTTATACCCAAACCAGAATTCATTATAATTTTTTCTTCGCTCTAATAAAAGGAAACTAATCAGTTTTCAAAATAAAAATAAATAAATAAATAAAAATCTATAGCATCCTATAATTATTTGTTTAAATCCTTTTGTGTCACTATACTTTCTCATCTGTGAGATACCTTCTTTGACCTTGTGAATATTATTCAAGCATTCATTTAATGAACATTTTTGGGGAGGCTATATTCCTAACACGGTGAACATACCAGTGAACAAAGTAGGGGAAATTTTCAATTCTTGCCTTTTAGGATTGAAAGACAATAAACAAATAAGTAAATAATATGTTAGGAAGTTATAAATGCTATGAAGAAAACAAAGCAGTTAAGGGAATAGAAGATGAGGTACACACTGAGTCACTTCAGTTGTGTCTGACTCTTTGTGACCCTATGGACGGTGTAGCCCACCAGGTTTCTCTGTCCATGGAATTCTCCAGGCAAGAATATTGGAGT
Organism: Odocoileus virginianus; assembly: GCF_023699985.2. Taxonomy (NCBI): domain Eukaryota; kingdom Metazoa; phylum Chordata; class Mammalia; order Artiodactyla; family Cervidae; genus Odocoileus; species Odocoileus virginianus. The sequence continues at coordinate 252,117 of NW_027224318.1, read as the reverse complement.
GGGTTGCCATGCCCTCCTCCAGGAGATGTTCCCAACCCAGAGATTGAGCCCATGTTTCTTATGCTTCCTGCAGGTGGGTTCTTTACCACTAGTGCCACCTAGGAAGCCATATTTTGTCTTACCCCCATCAAAATTCTTACTGTTAAAACAATAAAAAAATATATTCAAGATCTCACCTGGCTCTACCAACCTGCTCTTTTAAACATGTTTCTAGAACTAGCTTGTTTCTGACAGAAGCACCCCTTTGGAATTAATAATACTATTCACACAGTAACTATTTGGCCTTACACACTTTTATCTCATGTCCTCTCTCTCCCTCTTTTTTTTTTTTTTTGTTCTGGTAGAACTCCTCCCACATGCCTGGACATCATGAGAAACTATTGTGATGCTACCCCTCTGATCACACTTCATTGGTCAAGGGTTGGCTTAAGAGAGGTTACCACACATTTTTTCTAAATACAATGGAAGAAACATGCTATTTGGTGGCTGGGACTGCACTGATTTAATATTTAAAAAGTCAGTATGGAGTGCATCCTAAGTCTCTGTTTATTTCATAAGAATGTCAGGGGATTCCCTAGGAGAACGTCCAAGAACCAAACCTAGAAGAACTTTCGTATAAATCAGGTTGCTCAAATTTCTTGTTGCTAAGAATACTCTGGGCAGATTGTTAAATATATAGGTTTCCAACCTCTTATGTACAGATTCTGATTCAGTCAACCGTGGACTCAGCCATCTGTATTTTAATAAGTAATTCTAAGTGATTTTATTTTCAGAAAAATTTAGAAAATGTTGAACTGGATACTCATTCTGACCAGTTCCTTTGCCTGCAATTCAAGTAATTAGCACTTGATGGCATTGAGTCTTTTCTAAAGACTGTGCTACTTTCTAATGGAAGTCTCAGCCAACCATCAGCTGCTACTTCAAAAGAGATAAGTCTTTGGTCATGGCTTTGTTTCTTACTTTTTAATGACTCTATTTACTCATTCAATAAATGCAAGATGCTTGCAGGTTAATAATGGGAAAGGATAGATATTAAGTGAATAATCATATGACCTTTGATTGACAATATGAAGCAATAGTAAAAGGTGCAATGACTGCAAGGGATCTGATAGTGTGGAACAATAATTCCGGAAAGATTTTCCTGGGAACATGATTTTTAAGCTAATTAGATCATGCAACTTGTTTCTGATCCTAGCACATTGAATTACTGGTATAGATCTGTTCCAGATATTCTGACCCTGAGTTCAGTTGTGAATGGATCGATAACTCCATATTTATTGGACTTTTGTACTGCTCTATGAAGATGTCATGATTTTTCACCTATGGCTTCTCACAGACCTAAGCTTTCTTCATTCTATGTTAGGTAGAATAGATTGGCATACGGACTCTGCAAATCTATTGCATCGATCCCATCATGGGTATCCAGGTTTCTCTTGCTGACTTTTTTCACTTCCTTATTTATCATCAGTGTTGTTCAACTGAGTATCTCAGTTTTGCTCCATAATTTAGTTCTTCCCCTTTCCCTCTCTTGGCCCCAAGGACAGAACATTCAGAGAGTGACTCTCCAACCACAAATGTAACCACTTTCCTGCTGAATTTAGAGAGGCCCAAACATTGAGTTGTTGTTCAGTTGCTAAACTGTGTCTGACTCTTTGTGACCCCATGAACTGCAGCACACCAGGCTTCCCTGTCCTTCACCATCTCCTGGAGTTTGCTCAAACTCATGTCCACTGAGTCAGTGATGCTATCTAACCATCTCATCCTCTGCTGCCCACTTCTCCTTTTGCCTTCAATCTTTCCCAGCATCAGGGTCTTTTCCAATGAGTTGGCTATTCACATCAAGTAGCCAAAGTATTGGAGATTCAGCTTTAGCACCAATTCTTTCAATGAATATTGAGAGTTGATTTCCTTTAGGATTGGCTCATTTGATCTCCCTGTAGTCCAAGGGACTCTCAAGAGCCTTCTCCAGCATGTCAATTTGAAAGCATCAATTCTTCTGTGCCCAGCATTCTTTATGATCCTATACTCACATTCACACATGATTATTGGAAAAACCATAGCTTTGGCTATATGGACCTTTGTCAACAAAGTGATGTCTCTGCTTTTTAATACACTGTCTAGCTTTGTCATAGCTTTCCTTTCAAGGAGCAAGTGTCTTTTAATTTCATGGCTGCAGTCACTGTCCACAGTGATTTTGGAGCCCAAGAAAATAAAGTCTGTCACTGCTTTGACTTTTTCCCCTTCTATTTGCCATGAAGTGATGGGACCAGATGCCATGATCTTCATTTTTTGAATGTTGAGTTTTAAGCCAGTTTTTTCACTCTCCTCTTTCACCCTCATTAAGGAGCTCCTTAGTTCTTTTTCACCATCCACAATTAGAGTGGTATCATCTGCATATCTGAGGTTGTTGATATTTCTCCTGGCAATCTTGATTCCATCTTGTGATTCATCCAGCCCAGCATTTTACATGATGCACTCTGCATATAAGTTAAATAAGCAGGGTGACAATATACAGCCTTGTTGTACTCCTTTCCCAATTTTGAACCAATCAGTTGTTCCATGTCCAGTTCTAACTGTTGCTTCTTGACCTGCATACAGGTTTCTCAAGAGACAGGTAAGGTGGTCTGGTACTTCCATCTCTTTAAGAATTTTCCACAGTTTGTTGTGATCCACACAGTCAAAGGCTTTAGCATAGTCAGTGAAGCAGAAGTAGATTTTTTTTTTTGGATTGGAATGAAAGCTGCCTTTTTTCCAGTCCTGTGGCTACTGTTTTCCAATTTTGCTGAGTTTTTCCAAATTTGCTGAGTTTTCCAAACATTAAAACAATAACTTAAATAATTGTTTTTAGCACTCCTGTAAATATTGCAACTTGAAGAAGGAGGAGAAAGAGGAGTAGGATAAAAAGAAGAAAGACTGTTATCTACTCTGAGGAGAAATTGATAGATAAGAAACAAGGATCAAGTGTTTTCATTAGTGTGTTAACCACCTTACAATTTTTAAAGGGTTTTAACATACACTTTCATTTGTGCCTGACAATAATCCAATATAGGAGAGGTGTTATTATCATTTTACTGATAATGAAACCAAGGCCCAGAGACAGAAATGTGTAGCCTGAGGTCAAAACTCTACCTAGTTCAATCTGTTTCTATCTCTGATTATAATGACAAGGTAGCTCATTCAATTTTGTGGCTTACCTTATTCTGCTTCTCTTTTCTTGTCCGTGGGAGCCTGCTTATTTGCAGTTCAACAGGGGTCCTGCAATTTCCATTTGCTTTTTGATTTGCTTTTTCCAGCTGTTCCTGCTGTTTCAGGGCTGGGACATCAAAGCTCAGCTTGAATCCTGCCACTTTAGGCATGGAAACCTTTATCAGTCTAACTGCTCCACTTGAAGCCTTAACTACAATGAAGTCCTGCTTGTTCTCAGCAGAGAAGGTGCTGGAGCAAGAACCCCATGTTGTTTAGGTGGTTTAGCTGAAGATAGTTCACATCCCCAAAGGATATGGTGTCTAAGTGGGGGAACCGTGTTTGGCCAACTAACACATGCTGGATTACTGCTCCTTAAAAACCCCTGCCAGCCACCCTGCCATCTGTAGCTGTGGTTGCTTTAAGAATTCCTCATCACAACTTTCTATGCAATTCATAAAACCAAAGGGTTCTCCCAGCTTTTTGGTCTAAGTTATTATTAGGGATTTTTATTTTGTGATTATTTTTATTTTCTTGGGCTTCCAAAATCACTGCAAATGGTGACTGCAGCCATGAAATTAAAAGACACTTGCTCCTTGGAAGAAAATCTATGATCAACCTAGACAGCATATTAAAAAGCAGAGACATTACTTTGCCAACAAAGGTCCATCTAGTCAAAGCTATGGTTTTTCTGGTAGTCATGTATGGATGTGAGAGCTGGACCATAAAGAAAGCTGAGCACTGAAGAATTGATGCTTTTGAATTGTGATGTTGGAAAAGACTCTTGAGAGTCCCTTGGACTTCAAGGAGATAAAATCAGTCAATCCTAAAAGAAATCAGTCCTGAATATTCATTGGAAGGACTGATGCTGAAGCTTGAAGCTCCAATACTTTGGCCACCTGATGTGAAGAACTGACTTATTAGAAAAGACCCTGATGCTGGGAAAGATTGAAGGCAGGAGAAGAGGACGACAGAGGATGAGATGGTTGAATGGCATCACCAACTTGATGGACATGAGTTTGAGCAAGCTTAGGAAGTTGATGATGGGCAGGGAGGCCTGGCGTGCTGCAGTCCATGGGGTCACAAAGAGTCGGACACAACCAAGCAACTGAACTGAGCTGTACATGCTTTTCAAACATACAAAACAAGGATTTCCTTACAATTCATAATCTGTACACTACCAAAGACAAGGAGCAGGGGCACTCCTCATGTCCACCTCAGTTAACACTGAGGCAGAAATGAGTCATCTGGCTGCATTACAGGCTGGTTTCATCCTTGTGTCTACCGTTTGCTTTGTATCATTCAGTATTTTTCTCTGATTCTCAAGTTGGCATCAGAAAGAAACTGCGATTGCTCAGAGGCCCTTCACAAGTATTCTCTCAAGTCCATTTTAGACCCATATTTAAGGTATTCATTTTCTTACTCAGACATGTCTCTGCTCTTTGTCTTGGGGTGCTCTAACTATATTTGAAAATGTCTTTCCTTAAGCTCTGGCCTTTTCCCTTTAGTCTCTATTTTGCCACTTGATTCCATCTATCAGTTTCTGGCCTCCCCCATCACAAACCCATTAATCATTATAATAGAAGTATTAAAACCTCTGATTCCATCAGTGTCAAAAGCTTAATGACTTTAGAGTAAAAATATTGGGGTTGTGATTCTGACTACACTCCTATGAGCTGACTTGATTATGGGGAAATTAGAAATCCTTCTGTATCTTTATCTCTTCATCTGTAGATTGGAATAATTTAAAGCACCTACCCTTAGTTAACAAAAGAATAAAAAATAAAAAGTCATGCAAAATGTTTAGAATAGTGTCTAGCAGGTAAGAAGAATGCATAATATGAACTGTATTATTATGATTCCAGTGTATGTTTCTGACAAGTAAAGTTAAGCGTATTGACCTTACAGGTTTACCATGACAATTAGATTATGTATGCAAAATATTTAGCAAGGTTTTGGAAGAATATAGGCATTCAAAAAAGCATAGTCCTGTTCCCTGGTCTCCTTTCCCCATTCCATACTTTCTTGACTCACTTGGAAGACCATGTTTCCTCATGTATTTTTGCTTTTGTGAATTAATAGCTGCAAATTTAATGCTATCTTAAAGTGACAGTTTTGTATAAAGTCTCCCCAAATCAAAGGAAAGTAAAGAGGAAAATTGTTAAATAGCAGCTATGTTTTCAGGCTAAAAAACATTATAGCAGTGACTCAGTTTTTAAAAGTTTCTTTAAATTCCACAGTGAAATGGGCATTATAATAGTCCTTACCTTCTGGCTATTAGACACCTGAGAGCTTCCAGAGACACTGAAAGACTATCTGTTCTGCTCAAAGTCATTCTTCTTAATTTCATGAGGTCAAATGTAAAGTGTAATCACCTCACTTCTGTTCAATTGGTGCCACTATTCATTTTTCTCTTTTTCATAGTCTCATAGATTTCCAGGCTTTTTAGGGGCCGGAATCTGCCATCATCTTTAATTCCAGTTCTAGTGTTTGAACCTCTTCTTTTTTACCCCTGCCAACTGGTCTTGTAACTTCTGTCGATACCTACCAGGAAAGGGGTGCCAAAAATATTCAGAAATTTGCCTAGACAAGCTTGAGACAGACATAGCTGTGAGAAAATTCTCCTTTGATTAGCCAAAATCTGGTTCCATATATTCTCTCCCAGTGTTCAAGATTTGCCTCTTGAGACCTTATAGAACTAATGTTTTTGTTCTTGTGCAATAGCAGTCAATCTATCATTGGAAGGAAGCCTCATACTTATGGATTTTTCCCCTCAGCAAGGTAAAATCTAAGTCAGCATAAGAAAACAAAAATTAAAAAAAAAAACACAAATTAAATTGAAGTGCATATACAGATACTGTAGAACCAGTGATACATTAGATTTCGCTGAAGTATTCCCTTAGAGAAATTTTATATTTGGACACCCATTGCACACCTCCAGATTCCACTCCATATTCTATTGTTTGAGATGCTAACAGTTGATGTTTAGAGAAACATGATATCTTAATGAAGACATTTATCCATTTATTCATTTGCTCCAAGTTGTAAATATTTGACATAATTTCATGTCATAAAAATGTATCTTTCAGGGCAATATTATGTTATATTTTCCTCACATTGGTCCCCTGTCACCTGTAAACTCCATTTATCCGATTGTGGGATCTATTTTTATTGTTAAGTTATAATAATCATAGCAGCTTACATTTATATGTACATTATGCCTTGGTTTTGTATTCAGTTTCCCATTTGAGCTTCATAACATCTCTTGAAGGTACAGAATGTATTGAGTTACTATCCTCATCTTACTGTGAAGAAAGTAGGGCTCAGAGAAATGAAGCAACTTGCAAAATTAATAAGAGCTGGATGAAGGAATGGAATGTGTTGAATATGAGAATAGATTTCAAATAAAGGCAATCAGACATTATTTCAATTTTCCATCTATTACTACCTATGTGACCTTAGACAAGTCAATCTCTCTGAGTTTTCAATTTTCTTAAGGCTAATGATAATGTTTACTTCAGTGAATTAAGTGATGAAATATTTATATACATATACATAATATGATGAAATATATTTATGATAGAGTGTATATATATATATGAAAGTGAAAGTGAAGTTGCTCAGTCATGTCCGACTCTTTGTGACCCCATGGACTGTAGCCTACCAGGCTTCTCCGTCCATGGGATTTTCCAGGCAAGAGTACTGGAGTGGGTTGCCATTTCCTTCTCCAGGGGATCTTCCTGTCCCAGGGATCGAACCCAGGTCTCCCACATTGTAGGCAGACACTTTACCCTCTGAGCCAGCAGGGAAGCCCTATGAAATATATCTAGAAAGTACCTAGTATATATAGGTTCTTTATATAATAAAGTAGGTATTCTGATTTCTAATTTGTTCCCCAATTTCCAGTGTGAGTGGGAGTTTTCCCACACCCACAAAGAAATCTTCAGGACACCAGCTGGGTGTCCTACAATTTAACTCAATTCTGACACTATCTATCCAGAAATAGCATCAGATTCTGTAGGTTAAGGATTCAGTTGTATATGACTGCCATCACCCCACCTCAGATGCCAGTTGCAAATCCAGGTTGTTACCCCTGTTTCTGACCAACCAGCTACAGATTGAAGGTTCCCACAAACTTCTTGGGCTCAATTAATTTGCTAGAGCAACTCACAAAACTCAGAGAAACATTTTATTTACCAGATTGTCAGATTATTATTTACAAAAGGATGTAACTCAGAAATAGCCAGATGGAAGCAATGCATAGGGCTAAACCTGGGTAAAAGGTATGGGACTTCCATGTCCATCCCATTTCCAGGCACATTAGTCTCACAGAATCTCCTTATGTTCACCAACCTAGAGGTTCTCTGAACCCAGTCCTTTTGGATGTTTATGAAAGACTCATTACATAGGCATGGTTGAGTAAATCATTGGCCACTGGTGATGGATTTAACCTTTAGCCCATTTGTCTTCTCCACAAATCAGGGAGTGGGGCTGAAAGTTCCAACTCTTCTTCCATGGTTGCTTACCAGGCAATCAGCCCTCATCTTCAGCTCATTTCCAAAAGGCATATTATTAACATAAACCCAGTTGGAGAGCAAAGGGGCTTGTTAAGAATAACAAGACACCCATTTCATCTTTATGGCTCTGAAGCTAGCTCTGAAGTTTTCAGGAACTGAGGACAAGAGAACAACTATGCTAAAAGATGTTCCCATGACTTCCTTGGTGGTCCACTGGTTAAGAATCCACCTGCTAATGCAGGAGACACAGGTTCAATCCCTGGTCCGGGAAGACCCCACATGCTGTGGAGCAACTAAGCCCATGCACCACAACTTCTGAGCCTGCACTCTAAAGCCTGTAAACCATGAATACTGAGCCTGACTGCCACAACTACTGAAGCCTGCATGCCCTAGAGCCCATGCTCTACAACAAGAGAAGCCACAGTGATGAGGAACCCAAGTACTGCAACTAGAGTAAGTCCACATGCAACAACAAAGATGCAGCATAACCAAAACTAAGTAGATAATAAACATATTTTTTTTAAATTTTAGAAATATTCCCATTGCTCTTAACTGCTCAAGAAATTCCAGGAGTTTTGCAAGCTATGAGCCAAGAACTGTGGATGAAGACCAGAGATATATGAGAAACATATTATGGTTATCTGTGGGTGTCAGTCACTCAGTTGTGTCTGACTCTTTGTGATCCCATGGACTGTAGCCCACCAGGATCCTCTGTCCATGGAATTCTCCAGGCAAGAATACTGGAGTGGGTTGCCATTTCCTTCTCCAGGGGATCTTCCCAACCCAGGGATCGAACATGGCTCTCCCACATTGCAAGCAGACTCTTTATCCACTGAGCTACCAGGGAAGCCCTTATGAACAAATATATATTTCACATATATATATAAAATACCTAGAAAACTCTATAGCTCGATAAGTTGATAGTCACTATTTTTATGAGTAACAACAACACATAAAATCATTCATTCATCTTTAAAACAGGAAGACTAGAACTTGACTCATATGGTTGTCATTAGTATTAAATGAGATGTTAAAAGCAAAGTATTAATATCTATAGTTATTGTTATACAGGCAGGTATTCAAACAGTGATAGCCAATATTGATTATTTTTATGTTAAGACTCACTTTCCTGAAAGTGACTTAAATCTATCAAATTTAAGCAAAGATGGGGACTTACTGACTCAAGTAACTAAATAATGAAGGGATATATCTTGCTTCTGCTGTGCCTAGATAAAGAAAATTAAATGATGTCTTCAGGATATTTTTCCACCACCTGATCCATTTTTCTGTGTTAACTCCATTATCAGATAATTTCAAGCTATCTTCCAGCAATTCCCAGGTCTACACACCCCAGTGTTTCTACCTAATGGCAAAGAGCAAAAGTCTTTATCCAAGCATTTCCAGTAAATGTCCCAAGGTTCATTTGATTGTATCAGCCTAGTTTATATGCTCACCCTTGTATCAATCATTCTGTTCAGAGGAATACAATGTGTAGGTTTACTTATTCCTGAGTGACATGCAAATGTCTAACACATCGTTACTGTTCTGTATACACTTGCTCTCAAAGGAGATAGTTCCGCGTTATTGATCTATGTAATTAGGTTGTTTCATTGTAATCCCCATAGCCATAGTTCACTACCATCTATACAGTCTCTCATTTTCCTGCTTGGTAACACAGAAGAGTGAAATTTAGCAAGAATGAGTTTAACAAAACTGTTAATTAACATACTAACCAGATCACACTATTCATTGTAATTAAATATTTATGTGATGACTCCTTATATTGTGTAATAGTACCCTACCCTGAGCACTGTAATGGAGATTAAAAGAAAGCCCTACCTTCAAGAGGGTCCTAGACTCACGGGGTCACAGAAACAGCTTGAAACCAAGTTCCCCTAAAGCTAACTTTTCCTGCCAAGTTTATGTTTAACCTCTCTGTCCAAACACTCTTCCCTTTCTTGTTCCACTCCATTTCCCCTCAGGATTGAGGAATATCAAAGAAAAGGGGGAATTGAAACTGACCATGATCCTATGGGGTCTTTCCAGGTACAAAACCCCCTTCATGTCCCCCATTTCTTGTTTGCAGAAAAAAGGCTTTAGTCTCCAAGGCCTTTCCTGAGTGCCAAAGAGCAGACTCAAACAATTACTAATTAAGGAAGTCAAGGAATGAAGAAGCAAAAGAAAAGGAATTAAACAAGAAAAGTAACGATAGCATAAGCATATTAATAGTTCACTGATAAAAGAGTCCTAATTCCTCCTCAAGGGCTATGCGTAACAATCTGACATGTATCTTTGAGTGGTTCTGCAGAAACCAAGACCCCATCAACCCAGGAGGAAGATGCTGACTACTTGCTGATCACACATAGACCCCCCGTCTAGTTGGAACCAGAAGGTTGATGATTAACTTTATGGAAACATCACCCCACTATCTTATCACCATCAGAGCAGAGTGCACAAGCTGCAACAATGTTGCCTTAAAAAACCCTTCCCTGAAAGCCATTGAGGAGTTCAGATGTTTTGAGCACTGACTGCTCTTTCCCCTTGTTTTGTACAAATAAATGTATGGGCTTCCCTGGTGGCTCAGATGGTAAAGAGTCTGCCTGCAGTGCTGGAGACCTGGGTTCGATCCCTGGGTTGGGAAAATATTCTGGAGAAGGAAGTGGCGACCCACTCCAGTATTCTCGTCTGGAAAATCCCATGGATGGAGGAACTTGGTCAACTACAGTTCATGGGGTCGCAAAGAGTCGGACATGACTGAGCGACTTCTCTTTTCCTTTCTTTTGTTTCAGTAGGTTGGCTTTGCTGCACAGAGGGTGAGCAGACCCACATCCAGTTCAATAAGTTTTTTTTTCTAATATATGGGCAAATATGAGCAGTAAGATAGCAGGTCTATCCCAAAATGCTCTAGAAATGCAGAGGATGGTATTCATCCACTGAAACAGAGACAAAAACTGAAGAGAAAGGGTGATAGAAATTTGGTGGCAAGTTGAGAAAACTTTTGTTATAAGGTGTTAACACTATAGTTCTCCAAAGTTCATAGATCTGGGTGTATGTTGAGGAAGTTATCATGAAGTCAGGGAGCATATCATTTGCAGATTTATAAATGTATTCTTTGCTTTTTTCCCAAGGCTTTCTTATTTTTCCTGTCTCTGTTTTCATCAGATAAAAGAAAATCAATTACATCTATCAATTTCCACAGGCAATTTCTCAGTTGCCTCCACCAACCCACCCCTACTCTTCTGATTACAATGGATTAAATAACAGTGTTCATTCATTCATTCAATCTAATCAGTCAGTGAGCTCCTGCAAGGTGTCACTTGTGTACCAGTCACATTAAGGGATAGAAAGATGCTAATATATGTTTGTTTCTTGCCTGAAATTTAATGTTCATACATTTTGTTTGGGGCACCACTTAAAAAGTATAATATGAGAAATGTACTAGAGATCTGTGGAACATTTCTAGAAACATTAGAAGGAAGAACTAATGCTGCCTGATAAAGATACAGATGGATATTTGGTAGGAAAGTTTTCACTGAGGAGATGACATTTGAGCTGGGTCTCTAAGCAGGGGAAGAAATTTGGTTAAAGGAAATAAATAAACCACCTTGAAAGTTCCCAAGAATTGGGCAGTAACTTGATATGACTGGAGTTGGTGCAGTTCTAAGAGAAGAAGTGGCAAGAGATAAGGCCAGAAATGTGTGCAGTCAGCAGATCAGGAAAGATCTTAGAGATCTGACTTCACCTTTTGACACCACTTTTATGATGGTGGTTCCGGGGGTCATGGCTGGGATAGAGACACTGGCATGGGAAAAATTCAATCAGGGAAGTGATAAAATTGCTAGACATAATTATAAGTATGATTACTAAGTTAGAGAACAGAAGGCTATTTGCAACATTTTATAGAAGTCCTGTTTTAGGAAAATCTAGTGAACCCAAATGCAAACTAAAATTAAATACATGAATAAACATATAAATAATTCTCCACTTTAAGGAAAGATAGTTCATTGAAACTGAGATCTTCCCTGGTGTAATATCACATACAATTCTATTTATAATAAATCATCATAATATTTTCCAGAATTACTTCCATTATCTAAACCAGGGACTGCTTGCTTCTTTGAGTCAAATGTGTAAATCTGACACAAATTGACTATGTAGCTGAAATGCATTGCTGGACATATCTAATATTTAAAGAGAAAACTGAAGATGACACAGCTATTTTCTCATAATATACCAGAGTCTCACTTCAACAGTGACCTTGGGATCCTTGCTGTAAGGTCATCAGACAGGTGAAAGAAAACAGCAACAGAAAGACCTCATGATGCTTGAATAACTAAGTCCTCTTACATTAAATCCAAAAGATTATCTTATTTTAATTTCTATGCCATGAGAATACCAGGTTTATATTCAAATTATGATGTCTTTGTGCTTTTTATTTAGGAAGTTTACAGAGATTAGTATTCAAAAGTAGTTTGAGGCTTGCATTTCCAAAGCTATTGCAAAGACTTACTTTGCAATAGCTTTTACTTTTTCTTATTGACTTTGCAGTTGTAGCTTAAGTGTTTACTCTTGACACCATCATACTCTTGTTCCTGTCAAGCTTTCAGCTGAGGAAAAATTTCTATTAAACTCCAGTGAAACTCTGAAAAGCCATTCAAAAGGAAACATGTATGGTAACTTTTCAAACCATCATTTGAAACAAAACATGGATAAATTTGCATGTGTTTGAATGTGATATCAAGGAAAGTCACTAAATATAAACAGTTTACCACTTTTTTCTTGCCATAAGCTCATGAAATATGTTTCAGTCATCATTCTTAACTTTAGATCATCTTAGTGGAGAAAAAAAGTCATAAAATGGGAGACAGTGGACTCACTTTTTTCTTTCTCAGGTTCTCAGAATATGCTTACTGAACTCAATTACTTCTCTTTAATGTGGAAGGCAGTCCAGAAAGCTACTTTCCTTCTACTTTATACAGCACAGAAATGATTTCTCCTCCTACAGTGATGACATAAAATATATTTTTGGTCTCTGTTAGTTGACATGCAAATGTACCCAGTGTATCACAAGCAAAAACTCATTAAAAGCTGCTGGAATGCAATTGTGTTATCTCCCAGGAACACAGAAAATAACATTAGTCATCACTCCAGTGCATTTCCATTTGCTAACATTGTGAAATCACACATCCCATGTTCACTCCCCGAGGTTTCCATAGAAATTTTTCATATTTTATTCTAGTTCCATCAGACAAAAGCTCCAGGTGTCTATTTAGCACTAAGACACTTTTAAAAAATTTAAATTGCAGAATGTTGCCACCTGATTTCATGTACAACCATGGAGACTTTTGTTTTCTAATATGTCATGCAGGTCTGACTCTGTAGATAATGGTAAAAATTCACCATCAAGTGTTTGGAATTGTTGCTTAGATAACTAGTATTTGGCTACATCAGACAGAAGGGAAAGGCTAATGTATAAAAAAATTACACATATCTTCTGAAAATACATCTTTTTTCTAATATTTTACTCATTTTATGGAAGTATTCCCTTTGCAGAGAGAATGCCAGTGCTTTTCATTTTGTAGGTACTCTCTTAATGGGCATGTAATAGACATTTGGGCAAATCTTACCCTAGCTTGCCTTCTCCAGGTTTCCTGTTCCTACTTACTAGAAGCGCCAACTCATAAAACTGAAAGGAATCTTACTTAGTCTTGGGAAATTTCAGAAGGAAAAAATAACTAAATGAGTGAGATAAACTAATACAGAAATGTTTGTTATAAAAGAAATTAACTAGGATACTGTGGGGAGAAATGCTTACATTGGGATTTTGATTGATGGAATGATTCAATGAAAGGATAATATTTGATATTTTTCCAGCTTTATTGAAGTGCAGTTACAAAAATGTGTATATGTAGGTTGCACAATGTAATTTTTTAAAGGTTTAAAACATGATAGTTTAATGTACATGTATTAGTACACTGTAAAATGATTACAGTTGTGAAGTTAATTATCATGTCCGTCACCTCACATAGTTACCATTTTTCTTTTGTGGTAAGAATACAAGATTTACTCTCTTAGGAAATTTCAAGTAGACGATAGTTGTACAGGAGACAGAGATCAAGACCATCCTCAAGAAAAAGAAATGCAAAAAACCAAAATGGTTGTCTGAGGAGGCCTTAAAATAACTGTGAAAAGAAGAGAAGTGAAAAGCAAAGGAGGAAAGGAAAGATATACCCATTTGAATGCAAAGTTCCAAAGAATAGCACAGAGAGATAAGAAAGCCTTCCTCAGTGATCAGTGCAAAGAAACAGAGGAAAACAATAGAATGGGAAAGACTAGAGATCTCTTCAAGAAAATTAGAGATACCAAGGAACATTTCATGGGCACAATAAATGACAGAAATGGTATGGACCTAACAGAAGCAGAAGATATTAAAAAGAAGTGGCAAGAATACATAGAAGAACTATATTAAAAAGATCTTCATGACCAAGATAACACAATGGTGTGATCACTCACCTAGAGCCAGACATCCTGGAATGCGAAGTCAAGTGGTCTTAGGAAGCATCACTATGAACAAAGCTAGTGGAGGTGATGGAATTCCAGCTGAGCTATTTCAAATCCTAAAAGATGATGCTATGAAAGTGCTGCACTCAATATGCCAGCAAATTTGGAAAACTCAGTAGTGGCCACAGGACTGGAAAAGGTCAGTTTTCATTCCAATCCCAAAGAAAGGCAATGCCAAAGAATGCTCAAACTACTGCACAATTGCACTCATCTCACACGCTAGTAAAGTAATGCTCAAAATTCTCCAAGTCAGGCTTCAGCAATATGTGAACTGTGAACTTCCAGATGTTCAAGCTGGTTTTAGAAAAGGCAGAGGAACCAGAGATCAAATTGCCAACATCTGCTGAATCATCAAAAAAGCAAGAGAGTTCCAGATAAACACATTTTTCTGCTTTATTGACTATGACAAAGTCTTTGATTTTGTAGATCACAATAAACTGCAATATTCTGAAGGAGATGGGAATACCATACCACCTGACCTGCCTCTTGAAAAATCTGTATGCAGGTCAGGAAGCAACAGTTAGAACTGGACATGGAACAACAGACTGGTTGCAAATAGGAAAAGGAGTATGTCAAGGCTGTATATTGTCACCCTGCTTATTTAACTTATATGCAGAGTACATCATGAGAAACGCTGGGCTGGAGGAAGAACAAGCTGGAATCAAGATTGCCAGGAGAAATATCAATAACCTCAGATATGCAGATGACACCATCTTTATGGCAGAAAGTGAAGAAGAACTAAAGAGCCTCTTGATGAAAGTGAAAGAGGAGAGTGAAAAAGTTGACTTAAAGCTCAGCATTCAGAAAACTAAGATCATGGCATCCGGTCCCATCACTTCAAGGCAGATAGATGGGGAAACAGTGGCTGATTTTCTTTTCTTGGGCTCCAAAATCACTGCAGATGGTGATTGCAGTCATGAAATTAAAAGATGCTTAGTCCTTGGAAGGAAAGTTATGACCACGTTGACAGCATATTAAAAAGCAGAGACATTATTTGCCAACAAAGGTCCGTCTAGTCAAGGCTATGGTTTTTCCAGTGGTCATGTATGGATGTGAGAGTTGGACTATAAAGAAAGCTGAGTGCAGAAGAATTGATGCTTTTGAACTGTGGTGTTGGAGAAGACTCTTGAGAGTCCCTTGGACTGCAAGGAGATCCAACCAGTCCATCCTAAAGATCAGTCCTGGGTGTTCATTGGAAGGACTGATGTTGAAGCTCAACTCCAATATTTTGGCCACCTGATGCAAAGAGCTGACTCATTTGAAAAGACCCTGATGCTGGGAAAGATTGAGGGCAGGAGGAGAAGGGGACGACAGAGGATGAGATGATTGGATGGCATCACCGACTCAATGGACATGGGTTTGGGTAAACTCCGGGAGTTGGTGATGGACAGGGAGGCCTGGCATGCTGCAGTTCATGGGGTCGCAAAGAGTCGAACACAACTGAGCGACTGAACTGAACTGAACCAGTCCTAATTCTTTACAAACAACTTGTGTAATTTTGCAGGTTTTGCCTTTATAAGCCTTTCCTTTTGTAGTCCAGCAGAACACAATTCAGATACCTCTTGAATCTGTGTCTTCCAGGCTACTGTCTTCAGTTGGGCTCAACCATAACTGTTTTCGTATTATAGGTTGTTTACTGATTATTTCTGTCAGTTGCATCTTTTGATTGACATCTTTTCATTCCCTCGCCTTCTCAGCTCTGTTTTACTTTCTGTTATGATAAGTTTGGCTTTTTCGATGCCACATATAAGTGAGATAATGCATTATCTGTCTTTCTCTGTATGGCTTATTTCACTCAGCATAATGTCCTTCAGGATTATTTATACTCTTGCAAAGAGCAGGAATTTCCTTTTAATGACTGAAAAATCTTTCGTTGTGTACACATACCGCATTTTCTTTAGTCATTTATCTGTCAATGGACTCTTAGGTCATTACCATATCTTGACTATTGTGAATAATGCTACAGTGATTATGAAAGTGCAAAAAGCACTTCAAGATACCGACTTCATTTCCTTTAGATACATTCCCAGAAGTGAGACTAGTGGATCATATTTGATCTTGAGAAAAGCCAGCCATGTGAATATCTGGGTGAAAAGAATCTGAGATAGAGGAAACAGCAAGTGTGGACAATAAGGTGCTCAAAGATTATTTGAGAAATGAGGAATTATCTTTAATCACCTTAAAATTTAGAACTATTTTTGTATTTACTGTCCATTCATATTTTCCTGTTAATTTTTATTTTTGCAAGTTTTTCTATTAAGTAATCATACTTTAGTAGAAAAGGTGTTTTGTACGTTGGGGAAATTAACCCTTTGCTGCCAGTTTGTCAAATGTTCTACCATTTTCTTTTTTATATCTTGATTTACTATTTTTATTCTTACAAAATTTATATTTTATATTTGACTTTATTAATCTTTTTAATGCTTTTTAATATTCACTATATGAGTAGAAATATCTCCTCTACTTAAAAATAATTGGTGCTTAAATCAGCAATATTTGTACTTCTTCTTTCATTCAAGATTTTTTATTTATTTATTTATTTTTTCCATTTATTTTTATTAGTTGGAGGCTAATTACTTTACAACATTGCAGTGGTTTTTGTCATACATTGAAATGAATTAGCCATGGATTTACATGTATTCCCCATCCCGGTCCCCCCTCCCACCTCCCTCTCCAACCGATCCCTCTGGGTTTCCCAGTGCACCAGGCCCGAGCACTTGTCTCATGCATCCAACCTGGGCTGGTGATCTGTTTCACCCTAGATATACATGTTTCAATGCTGTTCTCTTGAAACATCCCACCCTCGCCTTCTCCCACAGAGTCCACAAGTCTGTTCTATACATCTGAGTCTCTTTTTCTGTTCTGCATATAGGGTTCTCGTTACCATCTTTCTAAATTTCATATATATGTGTTAGTATACTGTAATGGTCTTTATCTTTCTGGCTTACTTCGCTCTGTATAATGGGCTCCAGTTTCACCCATCTCATTAGAACTGATTCAAATGAATTCTTTTTAATGGCTGAGTAATATTCCATGGTGTATATGTACCACAGCTTCCTCATCCATTCGTCTGCTGATGGGCATCTAGGTTGCTTCCATGTCCTGGCTATTATAAACAGTGCTGCGATGAACATTGGGGTTCACGTGTCTCTTTCAGATCTGGTTTCCTCAGTGTGTATGCCTAGAAGTGGTATTGCTGGGTCATATGGCAGTTCTATTTTCAGCTTTTTAAGGAATCTCCACACTGTTTTCCATAGTGGCTGTACTAATTTGCATTCCCACCAACAGTGTGAGAGGGTTCCCTTTTCTCCACACCCTCTCGAGAATTTATTGCTTGTAGACTTTTGGATAGCAGCCATCCTGACTGGCGTGTAATGGTACCTCATTGTGGTTTTGATTTGCATGTCTCTGATAATGAGTGATGTTGAGCATCTTTTCATGTGTTTTTTTGCCATCCGTATGTCTTCCTTGGAGAAATGTCTGTTTAATTCTTTGGCCCATTTTTTGATTGGGTCATTTATTTTTCTGGAATTGAGCTGCAAGAGTTACTTGTATATTTTTGAGATTAATCCTTTGTCTGTTGCTTCATTTGCTATTATTTTCTCCCAATCTGAGGGCTGTCTTTTCACCTTGCTTATAGTTTCCTTTGTTGTGCAAAAGCTTTTAAGTTTCATTAGGTCCCATTTGTTTATTTTTGCTTTTGTTTCTAAAATTCTGGGATGTGGGTCATAGAGGATCCTGCTGTGATTTATGTCGGAGAGTGTTTTGCCTATGTTCTCCTCTAGGAGTTTTATAGTTTCTGGTCTTACATTTAGATCTTTAATCCATTTTGAGTTTATTTTTGTGTGTGGTGTTAGAAAGTGTTCTAGTTTCATTCTTTTACAGGTGGTTGACCAGTTTTCCCAGCACCACTTGTTAAAGAGGTTGTCTTTTTTCCATTGTATATCCTTGCCTCCTTTGTCGAAGATAAGGTGACCATAGGTTCGTGGATTTATCTCTGGGCTTTCTATTCTGTTCCATTGATCTATATTTCTGTCTTTGTGCCAGTACCATACTGTCTTGATGACTGTGGCTTTGTAGTAGAGTCTGAAGTCAGGCAGATTGATTCCTCCACTTCCATTCTTCTTTCTCAAGGTTACTTTGGCTATTCGAGGTTTTTTGTATTTCCATGCAAATTGTGAAATTATTTGTTCTAGTTCTATGAAAAATACCGTTGGTAGTTTGATAGGGATTGCATTGAATCTATAGATTGCTTTGGGTAGTATAGCCATTTTGACAATATTGATTCTTCCAATCCATGAACACGGTATGTTTCTCCATCTGTTTGTGTCCTCTTTGATTTCTTTCATCAGTGTTTTATAGTTTTATATATATAGGTCTTTTTTTTCTTTAGGAAGATATACTCCTAAGTATTTTATTCTTTTTGTTGCAATGGTGAATGGTATCATTTCCTTAATTTCTCTTTCTGTTTTCTCATTGTTAGTGTATAGGAATGCAAGAGATTTCTGTGTGTTAATTTTATATCCTGCAACTTTACTGTATTCATTGATTAGCTCTAGTAATTTTCTGGTAGATTCTTTAGGGTTTTCTATGTAGAGGATCATGTCGTTTGCAAACAGAGAGAGTTTCACTTCTTCTTTTCCTATCTGGATTCCTTTTACTTCTTTTTATGCCCTGATTGCTGTGGCCAACACTTCCAAAACTATGTTGAATAGTAGTGGTGAGAGTAGGCACCCTTGTCTTGTTCCTGATATCAGGGGAAATGCTTTCAATTTTTCACCATTGAGGGTGATGCTTGCTGTGGGTTTGTCATATATAGCTTTTATTATGTTGAGGTATGTTCCTTATATTCCTGCTTTCTGGAGAGTTTTAATCATAAATGGATGTTGAATTTTGTCAAAGGCTTTTTCTGCATCTATTGAGATAATCATATGGTTTTTATCTTTCAATTTGTTAATGTGGTGTATCACATTGATTGATTTGCAGATATTAAAGAATCCTTGCATTCCTGGGATAAAGCCCACTTGGTCATGGTGTATGATTTTTTTAATATGTTGTTGGATTTTGTTTGCTAGAATTTTGTTAAGGATTTTTGCATCTATGTTCATCAGTGATATTGGCCTGTAGTTTTCTTTTTTTGTGGCATCTTTGTCTGGTTTTGGAGTTAGGGTGATGGTGGCCTCATAGAATGAGTTTGGAAGTTTACCTTCTTCTGCAATTTTCTGGAAGAGTTTGATTAAGATAGGTGTTAGCTCTTCTCTAAATTTTTGGTAGAATTCAGCTGTGAAGCCATCTGGTCCTGGGCTTTTGTTTGCTGGAAGATTTCTGGTTACAGTTTCGATTTCCTTGCTTGTGATGGGTCTGTTAAGATCTTCTATTTCTTCCTGGTTCAGTTTTGGAATGTTATACTTCTCTAAGAACTTGTCCATTTCTTCCAAGTTGTCCATTTTATTGACATAGAGCTGCTGGTAGTAGTCTCTTATGATCCTTTGTATTTCAGTGTTGTCTGTTGTGATCTCTCCATTTTCGTTTCTAATTTTAATTTGGTTCTTCTCCCTTTGTTTCTTAATGAGTCTTGCTAATGGTTTGTCAATTTTGTTTATTTTTTCAAAAAACCAGCTTTTAGCTTTGTTGATTTTTTGCTATGGTCTCTTTAGTTTCTTTTGCATTTATTTCTGCCCTAATTTTTAAGATTTCTTTCCTTCTACTAACCCTGGGGTTCTTCATTTTTTCCTTCTCTAGTTGCTTTAGGTGTAGAGTTAGGTTATTTATTTGACTTTTTTCTTGTTTCTTGAGGTAGGCCTGTAATGCTATGAATCTTCCCCTTAGCACTGCTTTTACAGTGTCGCATAGGTTTTGGGTTGTTGTGTTTTCATTTTCATTCATTTCTATGCATATTTTGATTTCTTTTTTGATTTCTTCTATGATTTGTTGGTTATTCAGAAGCGTGTTGTTTAGCCTCCATATGTTTGAATTTTTAATAATTTTTTTCCTGTAATTGAGGTATAATCTTACTGCACTGTGGTCAGAAAAGATGACTGGAATGATTTCAATTTTTTTGAATTTACCAAGACTAGATTTATGGCCCAGGATGTGATCTATTCTGGAGAAGGTTCCATGTGCACTTGAGAAAAAGGTGAAGTTGATTGTTTTGGGGTGAAACGTCCTATAGATGTCAATAAGGTCTAGCTGGTCCATTGTGTCCTTTAAAGTTTGTGTTTCCTTGTTCATTTTCTGTTTAGTTGATCTATCCATAGTTGTGAGTGGGGTATTAAAGTCTCCTACTATTATTGTGTTACTATTAATTTCCTCTTTCATACTCGTTAGTGTTTGCCTTACATATTGCGGTGCTCCTATGTTGGGTGCATATATATTTATAATTGTTATATCTTCTTCTTGGATTGATCCTTTGATCATTATGTAGTGTCCATCTTTGTCTCTTTTCACAGCCTTTATTTGAAAGTCTATTTTATCTGATATGAGTATTGCGACTCCTGCTTTCTTTTGGTCTCCGTTTGCGTGGAATATTTTTTTCCAGCCCTTCACTTTTAGTCTGTATGTGTCCCTTGTTTTGAGGTGGGTCTCTTGTAGACAGCATATATAGGTGTCTTGCTTTTGTATCCATTCAGCCAGCCTTTGTCTTTTGGTTGGGGCATTCAACCCATTTACATTTAAGGTAATTATTGATAAGTATGATCCCATTGCCATTTATTTTGTTGTTTGGGGTTCACGTTTATACCACCTTTCTGTGTTTCCTGTCTAGAGAAGATCCTTTAGTATTTGTTGAAGAGCTGGTTTGGTGGTGCTGAATTCTCTCAGCTTTTGCTTGTCTGTAAAGTTTTTGAGTTCTCCTTCATATCTGAATGAGATCCTTGCTGGGTAGAGTAATCTAGGTTGTAGGTTATTCTCTTTCATTACTTTAAGTATGTCCTGCCATTCCCTTCTGGCCTGAAGGGTTTCTATTGATAGATCAGCTGTTATCCTTATGGGAATCCCTTTGTGTGTTATTTGTTGTTTCTCCCTTGCTGCTTTTAATATTTGTTCTTTGTGTTTGATCTTTGTTAATTTGATTAATATGTGTCTTGGGGTGTTTCGCCTTGGGTTTATCCTGTTTGGGACTCTCTGGGTTTCTTGGACTTGGGTGGCTACTTCCTTCCCCATTTTAGGGAAGTTTTCAGCTATTATCTCCTCGAGTAACTTCTCATGGCCTTTCTTTTTGTCTTCTTCTTCTGGGACTCCTATGATTCGAATGTTGGGGCATTTCACATTGTCCCAGAGGTCCCTGAGGTTGTCCTCATTTCTTTTGATTCTTTTTTCTTTTTTCCTCTCTGCTTCATTTATTTCCACCATTTTATCTTCTAACTCACTTATCCTATCTTCTGTCTCTGTTATTCTACTCATGGTTCCCTCCAGAATGTTTTTGATCTCATTTATTTCATTATTAATTTTTAATTGACTTTTTTTTATTTCTTCTAGGTCCTTGTTAAACCTTTCTTGCATCTTCTCAATCTTTGTCTCCAGGGTATTTATTTGTAACTCCATTTTGTTTTCAAGATTTTGGATCATTTTTATTATCATTATTCTAAATTCTTTTTCAGGTAGATTCCCTATTTCCTCCTCTTTTGTTTGACTTGGTGGGCTTTTTTCATGTTCCTTTACCTGTTGGGTATTTCTCTGTCCTTTCATCTTATTTAGATTGCTGTGTCTGGAGTGGGCTTTCTGTATTCTTGTGGTCTGTGGTTCCTTTTTATTGTGGAGGTTTCACCCAGTGGGTGGGGTTGGACAATTGGTTTGTCAAGGTTTCCTGGTTAGGGAAGCTTGTGTCAGCATTCTGGTGCGTGGAATTGGATTTCTTCTCTCTGGAGTGCAGTGGAGTGTCCAGTAATGAGTTTTGCGATGGGTCTTTGTGTTAGGTGTGACTTTGGACAGCCTGTATGTTGACACTCAGGTCTATGTTCCTGTGTTGCTAAAGAATTTGCGTGGTATGTCTTGTACTAGAGCTTATTTGCTCTTGGGTGGTGGTTGATTTTGGTGTAGGTATGGAGGCTTTTGGATGGTCTCTTATTCCTTAATGTTCCGTGTAGTCAGGAGTTTTCTGGTTTTCTCAGGTTTTGGGCTTAAGTCTCCTGCCTCTGGATTTCAGTTTTATTCTTCCAATAGTCTCAAGACTTCTCCAACTATACAGCACTGATAATAAAACTTCTAGGTTAATGGTGAAAAGATTCTCCACCATGAGAGACAACCAGAGAGATTCACAGAGTTACATGAAGAATAGGAGAGGGAGGAAAGAGATAGAGGTGAGGAGGAGGAGAAAAAGGGGACTCAAGAGGAGAGAGACAGATCTACACAGTTATCTGTCCCCAAAGTGTTCTCTGTAGCCCAGACACCCACAAAGATTCACAGAATTGGATTGGGAAGAGAAGGGGAAAGGAGGAAATAGAGGTGTTCTGAGGTAGAAAACAGAGAGTCAAAAGTGGGAGAGTAATCACCACACTCCTGAATAGAAATGGGAACTGAATATTGGATTCTTAAATGTCCAAAATTTATATCACATACTGAAAAACAAAGATTAAAAATCTAGTGTAGAGGTTAGACTCTTTGGAATACAATATTTAAAAACAAAAACACACAAAAAATTTAGAAATGTATATGAAGTTTGGTTTAAAAATAGGGTTTCTCTCTCTCTCTTTTTTTTTTGGCAAGGTTATAGTGAAATGAAAATGAAAATTAAGGAATAATAGAGGAGTATTAGAGGACTTTAAAAGGAAATAGAAGAGAAAAACAAGAAAAAGAAAAAAAAAGAAAAAAAATTTTTTTCCCCTAATTAAAAAAATCGTAAAAATATATGAAAATGAAAGTTGAGGAGTAATGGGGGAGTAATAGGGAATTTTAAAAGAAAATAAAAGAGAAAAAAAAAATTAAAAAAAAAATAAAAAAAAGGAAAGAAAAAAAATTTTTTTTTAAATTAAAAAAAATACATATATATCTAGGAATTTCTCTGGAGTTGTTGCGGTCAGTGTAGGTTCAGTTCAATTTCAGATAGCTCCTCTTTCCAGCTTACACTTCTAGATATCTATAGGCCCCTTCTGGTGTAGTCAGTGTTACCTTCAGGGATTTTAATCTGTTGCACTGGTCCTTTCTGAAGGGGTTCCCTTTGTTTATTTTGGCTTCTCTTCGGTGTCTAATTTCCGCCCTGACACAGGCGGGCGGAGGTGATCTCTTATTTAGGTTCGCTAGTTCAGTTTAGTCCTGCTACGGGGAGGGCGGGGCGCTGCAGACAGATACCGCTCCGTGTGGCTAGCACTCACCGGCCACACTGGGTTTGCCCCGCTCACGGGTGTCAGTGCTTTCCCCGTCTACACTGCTCAGGCTCCCGGCTGCTCTATATGGAGCGGGCCCTGCATTGAGTGCGGTTCCAGTTTTCGGGTACTCCACAAAAGCGCGGATTCGGTTGCGCCTGCGTTTTGTGCCTTTCCTGGCCTGAGCGGTTCAGGCAGCCAGGGGCTTGGGCGTACTCTCCCTGGGTGCAGCGCGCCTTTTCCCTCCGCGTCGAGCGGCCCAGGCAGCCAGAGGCTTGGGCGCACTCTCCCCGGATGCGGCGCGCCTTTTCCCTCCGCGTCGAGCGGCCCAGGCAGCCAGAGGCTTGGGCACACTCTCCCCGGGTACGGCGCGCTTTTTCCCTCCGTGGCCCCAGCGCGCGCCGCCAGTCGGGTCTCAGGAAGTCTTTAGATAGGAACCGGGGGCCTGTTTGCAGTGTGGGAGGGGGTGGCTTCTCAGGGGCTGAGTTTGCCCTTTTCCCCTTCCCCCTGCCTCCTACCTCCAGTGGGGATGGGCCGGCTCTTCTCTGGACTTTCTCAGTCCCTTTGTTTTGCGAACCGCAGGCAGTGTGTTCCGGCCAGTTAATTTTGTCCCACCGTTTAAAAAAAGCTCCCTCCGATTGCTCTCAGGGTCTTCGGGCCGGTCCTTACCCTAAGCAATGCCGCCCGCTCCTCTCTGTTCCGCCCCCGCTTGTTGCTGGTGGGTGCGGGCGTCTGGGGTACTTTTCTGCTGGGAGTTGCTTTTAGGCACGTAATCTGTGGGCCTTATTTAATTTTTCCTCCCAGTTAGATTGCTGAAAACTTCCCCCAGTCCCGCCAGTGCGAGGGTTTCCTGGTGATTGGAAACTTCCTCTATTAAGACTCCCTTCCCGGGACGGGTCTCCGTCCGTAGCTCTTTTGTCTCCCTTTTTATCTTTTATATTTTGTCCTACCTCCCTTCGAAGACAATGGGCTGCTTTTCTGGGCGCCTGATGTCCTCTGCTAGCGATCAGAAGTTGTTTTGTGAAATTTGCTCAGCGTTCAAATGTTCTTTCGATGAATTTGTAGGGAAGAAAGTGGTCTCCCCATCCTATTCCTCCGCCATCTTGGCTCCTCCTCCTCTCATTTAAGATTTTAAAGTAAAACATTTGATATGTCCTGCATTTACTTGAGTTAGAAAAACATTTAAAAAAATCTTCAAAATTACAATGCACTTAGTTGAATAATTGACATATTTCCTGTCTGATTTTAAATTCTACCTTATTCTAAATTGCATATTTTTGGTCAGAATTCAGACTGTAATGTGTTCCTTTCAGCTATTCAATACATAACTGCTTTTTTAAAATCATCTTTATAATGCCATTGATACATTTTGGGACAAATCCTCTTCATTATTCTTTATCAAAATAATCTTAGTGATTATCAAATATTGTTCCTGGTATATCTCTTTGAATCAATTTGTCAATTTAGTTTTAAATGCTATTTTGATAGGAACAAATTGAAAATTGTATATTACACTTATAGAAAATATTTTTACTTGGTATATTCTTCAATGCAGTTTGTTGTTTACTATGGTAAATACACTCTCTTTTTACTGTATTGAACCTCTAATTAGTCTTAAAAAGATATATGAAGATTTTTTTTAGGTTTTCTAGGTAAACAAAAATGCATTCTGCAAACAATTATATTTGTTTATATCTATCATCATTATCTTTCTAACACATATAAATGTGTATTTATTTATTTATTGGAGCCAGAATACATGTTTATTGATGTGGATTCACCACTTATGTCCTGTGCTTCATTTGTTATTCATAGTTAGTTTACATCTATTTACTTCAGCTTTCTGGAAAATTGACTAACCCTAACCTAACTGATAAGGTGGTTTGGAAAATCAAATGTGTTAGTTTATGCAAAATCCTTAGATCAGTGCCTGGCATATAGTAAGCATTATAAAAGTTTTGTTGCTGCTGCTAACTAACTATTCTTAATATTATTTTATTTGCTACAACTTTCAAAGAAAAGCTAAATAATAGTGGCACAACTTTGTTGTTGTTTTTCAGTCACTAAGTCATGTTTGACTCTTTGTTACCCCATGGACTTCAGCATGCCAGGCTTCCCTGTCCTTCACTATCTCCCAGAGTTTGCTCAGGTTCATGTCCATTGAGTCGGTGATGCTGTCTAACCATCTCATCCTCTGTCGCCCTTCTCCTCCTGCCTTCAGTCTTTCCCAGCATCAGGGTCTTTTTCAGTGAGTCGGCTCTTCATATCAGGTGGCCAAAGTATTGGAGCTTCAGCTTCAGCATCAGTCCTTCCAATGAATATTCAGGGTTGATTTCCTTTAGGATTGACTCATTTGATCTCCTTGCAGTCCAAGGAACTCTCAGGAGTCTTCTCTAGCACTACAATTTGAAGGCATCAGTTCTCTGGTGCTCAGTCTTCTTTATGGTCCAGCCTCACATCTGTACCTGACTACTGGAAAAACCATAGAAAATTAACATCTTTGTTTTGCCTCTTACTTTAAGGATATTACCCCTGGAGATTTTTTTCCCCTCTATTTGATTCCTCTGTATTTTTATATTATCAAATATTTTAAAGATTATTATAGACCTTTGGGCATTTTTACTTTATTCTGTTAGTATCTATGTATGAAAATTTAGATTTTTCTACATACCACAGTACTAGTATTAAGATAGCTAACACCTGAAAGCTTTTTGTTTTTCTTCTGGTTTGCTGAAATTGACATCTCATTCAGAATTATTCAGTGCATTAATTTTTATGTCTCTCAAGACTCAGTCTGGAAGAGTCTCTATCTTTGGTTTAATGACATTAGAAAAATGTCCGACTTTCTGCCTTTTTCTGATGGTTTACTTATGGCGTTACTTAGCTTGTTTCTATACCTCCTGTGTTTTCTGTAAACTGGCAGTTCATCTTACAGCCTTGATAGTATCCCAGTTATAAACATTTTGAGGAAGAGTACTTTCTATTGCATTATAGGTCATTACTGGTCCCCTTGGAAGCAGATGTCAAAGAATAAATAGAAGTGCAAAAGATTTATTAGAGAAAGACCATAAAGGATAGAGGTGAGAGGGGACAAGAGGAGGCTGAGAACCTCAGACCCCAGTGCAGACCTGACTTCCCTGAAAGGAGAGAAGGCAGAAAGGATGACTGGGTAGGATGCCCCTCAGACTGCAGCACAACTCTGAGAACATGTGCCAGGACATTAAGGAACCACAGGGCAAGATGGCCCAATATGGGAGTCTCATGGTGTGCTGACGTGGCTTGGCTCTAGTATTCCTGCTGTGCTCAGTTATCGATTGGAAGCAGCCCAGGATGAGCATGGCCTCGGGGGGAATATAGTATTAGATCTTGAAAATAGAGCAGCTGGAGTCTGTCTAGCTCACTACGTCCCTACAGAAGGTTCTCTCCTAAGAGAAGGCCTGAGCAGCACACTCACCTGGCTGCCACATATCATACCAGAGGGCAGGTGCTACCTCTTTTTTCCACTGTTAGACTTGCTAAGGTTAGAGTCATCATAGCCTGATCCCCCAACTGTAAAAGTATATTTTTCCTTTTATGACCAGAAAATAATCAGAGAGGTGATGTGTGGGCACCATAAACAAGTTCAGATCCTTATCAACTTTTTGCCTAATCATTTTAGCATCTACTAATTACCCCTGCCTGAATTGAGTATCTTCTTTGGGGGTAAGTGTGATTTTCTAATTCTACAATTTTCCCTTTAGTGTGTCCCACTTGCCAATGATATTGACTATTGGTTTGTGATAGAAATTAAACCTATTATATGTAAATAGGTTTTGCATACTTAAACCACTTTCAGGATATCTCTACCAAGTGATCTCACAGGCATTTCAACTTCAATATATTCAAATAAGTGTATCTTTCTCCATACCTAAATTTGTTCTGCATTTCAGCCTCAGGGAATAGCAATACCATCCATGTAATTATCCAAACCAGGACCTTTGGCATCACCTTCTTTCTTCACATTCTCCTTCCCAATCAGTCACCAAATCATGTGGATGCAATTTTCTTCATATTTCTCAAATCCAATCCCTGCTCCACATGCCGTCTGCTACTGACACAATTCTGACCTCATATTTTCTTTTCTAGGACTATAGCAAGTCTTTTCAGTGGTACCATGTGCCTGGCCTTGCTTTCCTCCAAAATAAACAAGATGTTAAATCCAACAAGACCTTTCAAAGTTGGAAATCTGATGGTGTTACTTTTCTATGTAAATTTCTTCCTTAACTTTTCATGATCTTCACAAAAATTCCAAAACCTTAAAATATGTATAATTTTCTTCATGATTTATTCTTTGCTTCACTTTATGCCTTTTTCTGTTGCTTCCCTCCCCAGAGAACCTTGTTATTTAACAAAGTTGAAAACTTAAAGTTTTGGGGTGGGCCATGCTCTTTATTTGAAGCCAGGACAAAAGGGGAAAACAGAGGATGAGAAGGTTGGGTGGCATCACAGACTTGATGGACTTGAGTTTGAGCAAGCTCTGGGAGTTGGTGATGGACAGGGAAGCCTGCCGTGCTGCAGTCTGTGGTGTCACAAAGAGTTGGACATGTCTGAGTGACTGAACTGAACTGAGCTGATGCTCTTTTTTGTGTTCATTACTTGCACATGCTATTGATCTTTTGTCTGGAACTCTCCCTCTTGGTCAATATGAGCTCCTAATTCTCCTCTAAAGGCAGCTTAAATGCCATCTCCTTTAGAACACTCATCTTAACTTGCCTAGGAACTGCTTGAGTACTCCCTTTTTATATCTCTGTAGATTCACGTACATATGTCTAAAACAGTGTTTATCAGGTGGCTTATCACAAATTATGTGTTTGTTTCCTGTGCTAAACTGTGGGTCATAAGGGCTGTAAATGTGCTCTATTCATCTGTATGTTCAGATACATACAGAGCCTGGTCAGTATTAGATGTTCAAAAGAGTAAATTATTTCTCAAGTAAGTATAATTTCAAAGCTAGACTAATTTATGTTATTCTGTCTTCAATTATGTATCTTCCAAACTGGTACTGAAGCTTATTTCAAGGTCA
The DNA here is from genome assembly GCF_023699985.2 of Odocoileus virginianus. NCBI lineage: Eukaryota > Metazoa > Chordata > Mammalia > Artiodactyla > Cervidae > Odocoileus > Odocoileus virginianus. The sequence goes on along the minus strand of NW_027224318.1, from coordinate 223,495 downwards.
GTATAACATACAGTAGTTAAACACAGGGGTTCTGAATTCAAACTTCTGAAATTAAAATTTTATCTCTGCTACTTCTTTTTTATTTTTTTTATTTTTTATTTTTATTTATTTATTTTTTCATTTATTTTTATTAGTTGGAGGCTAATTACTTTACAATATTGTAGTGGTTTTTGCCATACATTGACATGAATCAGCCGTGGATTTACATGTGTTCCCCATCCCACTTCCCTCCCCATCCCATCCCTCTGGGTCTTCCCAGTGCACCCGCCCTGAGCACTTGTCTCAAGCTTCCAACCTGGGCTGGCAATCTGTTTCACCCTTGATAGTATACTTGTTTCAATGCTATTCTCTCAGAACATTCCACCCTCGCCTTCTCCCACAGAGTCCAAAAGTCTGTTCTGTACATCTGTGTCTCTTTTTCTGTTTTGCATATAGGGTTATCATTACCATCTTTTTAAATTCCATATATATGCATTAGTATACTGTATTGGTGTTTATCTTTCTGGCTTATTTCACTCCGTATAGTGGGCTCCAGTTTCATCCATCTCATTAGAACTGATTCAAATGAATTCTTTTTAAAGGCTGAGTAATATTCCATGGTGTATATGTACCACAGCTTCCTTATCCATTCATCTGCTGATGGGCATCTAGGTTGCTTCCGTGTCCTGGCAATTATAAACAGTGCTGTGATGAACATTGGGGTGCATGTGTCTCTTTCAGATCTGGTTTCCTCAGTGTGTATGCCCAGGAGTGGGATTGCTGGTTTATATGGCAGTTCTATTTCCAGTTTTTTAAGGAATCTCCACACTGTTCTCTATAGTGGCTGTTCTAGTTTGCATTCCCACCAACAGTGTAAGAGGATTCCCTTTTCTCCACACTCTCTCCAGCATTTATTGCTTGTAGACTTTTGGATAGCAGCCATCCTGACTGGCATGTAATGGTACCTCATTGTGGTTTTCATTTTCATATCTATGATAATGAGTGATGTTGAGCATCTTTTCATGTGTTTGTTAGCCATCTGTATGTCTTCTTTGAAGAAGTGTCTGTTTACTTCTTTGGCCCATTTTTTGATTGGGTCAAATAGAAGGAACATACCTCAACATAATGAAAGCTATATACGACAAACCCACAGCAAACATTATCCACAATGTTGAAAAATTGAAAGCATTTCCCTTAAAGTTAGTAGCAAGACAAGGGTGCCCACTCTCACCACTACTATTCAACATAGTTTTGGAAGTGTTGGCCACAGCAATCAGGGCAGAAAAAGAAATAAAAGGAATCCAGACAGGAGAAGAAGAAGCAAAACTCTCACTGTTTGCAGACGACATGATCCTCTACATAGAAAACCCTAAAGACTCTACCAGAAAATTACTAGAGCTAATCAATGAATACAGTAATGTTGCAGGATATAAAATTAACACACAGAAATCCCTTGCATTCCTATACACTAACAATGAGAAAACAGAAAGAGAAATTAAGGAAACAATACCATTCACCATTGCAACAAAAAAATAAAATACTTAGGAGCATATCTACCTAAAGAAATGAAAGACCTATACATAGAAAACTATAAAACACTGATGAAAGAAATCAAAGATGACACAAATGGAGAGATGTACCATGTTCTTGGGTTGGAAGAATCAGTATTGTGAAAATGACTATACTACTCAAAGCAATCTATAGGTTCAATGCAATCCCTATCCAGCTACCAATGGCATTTTTTCCACAGAACTAGAACAAATAATTTCACAATTTGTATGGAAATACAAAAAACCTCAAATAGCCAAAGCAATCTTGAGAAAGAAGAATGGAACTGGAGGAATCAACCTGCCTGACTTCAGGCTCTACTACAAAGCCACAGTCATCAAGACAGTATGGTACTGGCACAAAGACAGAAATATAGATCAATGGAACAGAATAGAAAGTCCAGAGATAAATCCATGTACCTATGGACACCTTATCTTTAGACAAAGGAGGCAAAAATATACAATGGAGAAAAGATAACCTCTTTAACAAGTGGTGCTGGGAAAATTGGTCAACCACTCGTAAAAGAATGAAACTTTTGTAAAAGAATCCCACTTTCTAACACAATACACAAAAATAAACTCAAAATGGATTAAAGATCTAAATGTAAGACCAGAAACTATCAAACTCCTAGAGGAGAACATAGACAAAACACTCTCTGACATAAATCACAGCAGGATCCTCTATGACCCACCTCCTAGAATAATGGAAATAAAAGCAAAAATAAATAAATGGGGCCTAATGAAACTGAAAAGCTTTTGCACAACAAAGGAAACTATAAGCAAGGTGAAAAGACAGCCTTCAGAATAGAAGAAACTAATAGCAAATGAAGCAACAGACAAAGGATTAATCTCAAAAATATACAAACAACTCCTGAAGCTCAATTTCATTTTTTTTTCATCTGTAAGTTAACAACAGGATTTAATATCTCATTTTTGTGCATCAAGATGACAGATTTATAAAGATCAAATTCTGTCATATATTTCCTCTACTTTAATTATTATTTACTGTATTATTTACTCCACTCACTCATATATCCCACGCTCCAGGTACATCAATACAACAGTTGCTAATATTTCTATTGTCTCACATTTCTTTACTATGTTTGAGGCACAATTTAAGTGATTTTTACGCATTACTTATTTGTTCATTTATTCATTCAACAGATTATTATTGAGCACCTATTTTGGATCAGGCACTGTTCTAGACAGTAGGGATAAAGCAGTACACAAACAGACTAAATTCTTTGTCTCTCTGCTGTCATGTAGCTTACACTCTAGTGAGGGGAAACGTGAAATTTGAGAAAAAAATAGAAAATGTGAGGGAACAGGTCTTATGGTTATTTGAGGAAAAAGCAGTCCATAAACCAACCAGTGGCTTCCCTGGTGGCTCAGATGGTAGAGTCTTTCCATAATGCAGGAGACCCGGGTTCAATCTCTGGGTCAGGAAGATCCCCTGGATAAGGAAATGGCAACCCACTCCAGTATTCTTGCCTGGAGAATCCCATGGACAGAGGAACCTGGTGGGCTACAGTCTGTGGGGTCGCAAAGAGTCAGACACGACAGAGCAACTAACACACAAATGAACCAGAAGTGCAGAAATAGTGAGGCACAAATGTGTTTTACACACACACAAAAACACTAAGAGGTCATATTGACTGGAGAAGAGTAAGAAAGAGACACAGCAGTGGAGGATCTGGTCACAGAGTTAGCACGGTGCAGATGACACAGACTGTGCATTGAGAGAGCTGGAAAGCCATTGCTAGTTTTGAGTAAACACTGTGAGGAACTTTAAAATGATCATTCTGGAAGGTGTGTACATAATAAACTATAGATAGGTAGGGGTGGTGGCAGATCCATCAAACAGGAGTCTCTTTCAACAATCTAGGTGAGAGAGGATGATTGTTTGGACCAGAGTTACCATGGTAGAGAGTTGGACTATAAAGAAAGCTGAGAACCAAAAAATTGATGCTTTTGAACTGTGGTGTTGGAGAAGACTCTTGAGAGTCCCTTGGACTGCAAGGAGACCCAACCAGTCCATCCTAAAGGAAATCAGTCCTGGGTGTTCATTGGAAGGACCTGATGTTGAAGCTGAAACTCCAGATACTTTGGCCACCTGATGTGAAGAGCTGACTCATTTGAAAAGACCCTGAAGCTGGGAAAGATTGAGGGCAGGAGGAGAAGGGGACAACAGAGGATGAGATGGTTGGATGGCATCATTGACTCAATGGACATGAGTTTGAGCAAACTCCAGGAGATAGTGATGGACAGGGAAGCCTGGCATACTGAAGTTCATGGGGTCACAAAGAGTTGGACCCAACTGAGTGACTGAACTGAATACCATGGTAGCGGTAGTGAGAAATTGGCCAGTTCTGAAAGTATTTTGAAGAGCCTACAGAATGTTCCGATTAATTGGATTTGGAGTATGATAAAAAAAAGAAAAAAAAGAAAAAGAGGCTTCCCTGGTGGCTCAGACAGTAAGACCTGACTGAAATGCAGGACACCCGGGTTTGATCCCTGGATGGAGAAGATCCCCTGGAGAAGGGAATGAGTACCTACTCTAGTGTTCTTGCTTGGAGTATTCCATGGACAGAGAAGCCTGGTGGGCTACAGTGCATGGGGTCACCGTGTTAATAATGATTTATACACTGTCATGTGTAAAACAGATAGCTAGTGAGAAGATGTTATATGACACAGGGAGCCCAGCCTGGACCTCTATGATGACCTGTGGGGTGGGATGGGGAGAGGGGAAGGAGGCTCAAGAGGGAAGAGATAGATGTTTCATTATGGCTCATGTATGCTGTTGTATGGCAGATTCCAACACAACATTGTAAAGCAATTTTCCTCCAATTAAAAAATAAAGTAAAAAAAGTTATAACATAATAGATAATGCATATTGAACTTATATATCCAGAAAAGTTTGTTATATTAATTCATTTGTTTCTCAGAAAAGGTGAGGAAACAGTTATCAGTACATATAGGTACCTCAGTATAGTAGCTATAGCTTAGGCTCCACATAGGTAGGTATTGGACCCAGAAATCAAACGCAGACAATCTAGCTACAGGGCCCATGATTTTAGCTACTACATGATATTTAGATGTTTCCAAGGTTTTGGGTTGGACTAACTGGAAAGATGGATGGCTGGATATACAGATGTGGGTATCAGTATGGCCTGAGGCAGAATGAAATCACCTAGGGAGTGATTGAAAGTGGGAGGAGAAGGGGATGACAGAGGATGAGACAGTTGGATGGCATCACCAACTGCGATGGACATGAGTTTGAGTAGGCTCCGGGAGTTGGTGATGGACAGGGAGGCCTGGCATGCTGCAGTCCATGGGGTCACAAAGAGTCAGACATTACTGAGCAACTGAACTGAACTGAGGGAGTGATTATACACAGATTGGATAAGAGGTCTAAGACAACTACAGGAAACTCAAATATGTGTAGTTCTGGAAGATAAGGAGATATCAGCAAAGGAAACTGCAAAGAAATAACCAAAGAGGTGGGGAACATACACGAGAGTGTGGTGTCTTGAGAGCCAAGTGAAGAATATATTTCAAGAATAAGTGGGTGATCAACTGGGTCAAATGATATTGATATATCAAGTAAGATGAGGTTTGTGAATTGAACAGTAGATTTAGCCTAGATTTAACCTTGAAGACGGCAGTTTCTATGGGACAGGAAAGTGAAAATGAAAGTGTTAGTCATCTAGTCATGTCCAACTCTTTGTGACCCCATGGACTGTAACCCCCAGGCTCTTCTGTCCATGGAATTCTCCAGGCAAGAATACTGAAGTAGGGTAGCCATTCCCTTCTCAGGGGATCTTCCTGACCCAGGGATCAAACCCAGGTCTCCCACATTGTAGGCAGATTCTTTACTGTCTGAGCCATGAGGGAGGTCCTAGGGAGAGGAAATAAGTTCCAGAAGAAAAATAAAAGAGGAGAATTGGACACAATGAATATAGAAAGCTCTTTCCAGAAATCCTCCTGTTAAAGATGCCAAAGGAAAAGTGCAGTGGACTTAGAGGTTTGTTGTTTTTGTTTTCCTTTAAGATAAAAGAAATGTTTTCTTGCTAATGGAAATGTTACATTAAAGTGGAATAACCTGATGATGTAGAGAATGAGCATCATTTCTAGTCTCAAATCCTTGAATATATCTGAGGCACATAAGCACAGAGAACTGACGTAGAACTGTGATTCTTTTCTGTAGATGTATTTTTGGAAATGTTGTGATGTCATGTTTCATTTTCTAGTGTGGTCATGCTTGCACACTTACATATTTAAAAGCATTTTAAAAGAAAATAACTTTTTAAAAGATCTCCCTTTATCTTGTACTTAATATATTGTGTTGATCTTTTGAAACTGTATATGTAAGTAGTTTATGGATTTTATTTTGGAATAGTAACAAAAGACATTCTAGTCCAATTAAATCAGGCTTTCCGGCCCAGAGGCAATAGCATATTTATTTATAAAAATGATTCCTGGTGGATTTTAATATGAAGCCAAGATCTTCTAACAACTCACAACAAACCTCAGAGGTAGATACTATTATTATTATTATCATTGTTGTTATTATTATATTACATATAAAAAAAAACCAAGGCTGAAAGTGGTGAAACTATTGGTACCAAGTATTACCAAGATACTATTGGTAAATGATGGATTTAAGAGTGACTCCAAAACTCGCTTTTCTATTCCACCTTCCCAATCATCTTTAGAATGATAAGAGTACATTTCTGTCCCTGTGCCCTTTCACATGTTCTTTCCTTTGCTTGGATGACTTTGACTTCCGTTTTTTTTTTTTTTTTTTCTTTTCCAGGTCCTTGTAGACTTCACAGTTTGAGCATGTAAGAACTATATGTATACCTTCATATCAATATATCTTTATATCTGGCTATCTATCATCTGTCTAGCTCTCTGGCTCTAGAGTCAGGGACATCTGTGTTTGACTCCTGACTGTCAGTTCCTAGCTATGTGATCTTAGGAGGTTACTTAGCCTTTCTAAACTTTAATTTGCTCATCTTTGAATCAAGGGCAAAAATAAAATTCAGTTTACTCTAGAATGGAGAAGCTTGAAACCAGAGAAGTGATAGGATATCGGTAAGATCAGTTTGAATGTGTGTGCAGCAACAGCCTTCTTTTATGCTTCAGAAATAGATTTTAGCCAAACAAGACTAAAATTACTTGGGAAACTGGAAGGAGGGCCAATATTAAATGAATATTTAGACTTCCTAAACCATGGTGAGTGATTCCACCATCACTCAAATCCCAACTAATCCCAAAGAAGAAAATTAGCAAGGATGCTTAAAAGGCTTTCAGGTCAGTCTCCATCCAGTGGGCTAGAAGTTATGCCATCTAAAATTCCAAGGCAATACCACAGGAGCCCATTCAAGCCAAAGGAATTGAATTGAGTGCTTAGTCTTCTCTATACTTCAAGAGGGTGATTATATTTAGAAATCATATATTTTCCTTTTCTTTTCAACTGGATAAGCAAATGACTTAAAAAAAATCACACCAGATTTGACCTTGGTAGATAACACATTGGACTTATTCCCATACTTCATCTGCGAATAATTGTGTGTGATCTTAAAGATATTATTTGCCTTTTATGAGTTTTGTGTCTTTTGTGAAATAAAATGATTGGATTGGATAGCCTCTCAATTACCACATTTAATAATTTTACAATGATCTGAAAAGGTAAGCTTTCATGTGATTGAGATGATCATAGTTTTTTGGAGTAAAATCAGAATGCTTCCTATATTTATAGATATTCACAGAGAGGGAAAGCCCTCTCTCAGGTTTGCATTTTATTTTCTTATCCCCCACACATGAGTCAGAATGCTTCAGAGTACTGATAATTAATGAAAATTGCTTAGAGCTTTGCCACATAGAAGAATTTCATTTGCTGTTTATGGAAATCCTGTGGCATGGATACTGCATATATAGTCATACACATTTGTAGGTGAGCAAGATAAAGCTCAAAGAGGAATAAGAGATTGTTCAAGGTAACACAGTTTAAAAAAAGAGCTGAGACACAAATCAAGGTTGGTAATTATATGATTTCTCTGAAGAAACTCCCCTATGTTACCCCTTGATTTTGTTTCTCTAGAAATAATTATTAATGCAATACTGGATGCTTTGAAAGAATGCTAGAACAACGGTCTGGGATCTACAACAAAAAGGGATGACAATATTTGTGTAAGGATAGTGGTCTGAGCTGCTTGTGGTCACTGAGAGAGCAAACATTCCGCTAAGAGGCCTGCTGCCCCAAGACATTTTTTCTTTCCCCTCTACAGGATTTTGGGAGAGACCGAAGTTCCAGTATTTGTTCTATGAAGATAACAGACGATATCTGACTTAGTCATATTAAAAATAGACCTTCTTGCTTGTCTATGGGGAGCATGACTATTTTGCCTAGGGAACACCTAGGGACATGACTATTTTGCCTAAAAAAGTATATAACACAATTTGTCAATTGAAATGAATGTAATGTAAAAGTTTCATTGTTTGCCAGATTACCTCACTGGGAACATATTTTATAGTTTTGACAAGAGGGCAGAAATTAATTGGGAAACATGGGGGGATCAGAGGAGCCTCACAATGTGTCTCTAGGTTTATCAGCAGCTTCCCCTCTATGCCATGTCTGTATTTTATGGGGGCCAAGCACTCCAGAAAGCCCAGGCCACAGCTCAGCCTCTTCCCCTCCTTGAATGGGGAGTACAAAAGCTCCTATACCCCACACCTTGCTCTCTCACCACATCTCTGTGACTTCTCATCAATGGAGGCAACTGATTCTCAGCCTGGGAGTGATTTTGTCCTCCAGGGGACATTTGCCATTACTTAGAGCCATTTGCTACTGGTATGAATGGGTAAAGACCTATGATGTAACAAAACACATTACGTTGCACAAGACAGCCCCCAACAATAAAGAATTATCTGACCCTAAATGTCAGTAGTGCTGAGAATGGAAACTCTGGTGCCAGCTGAAACTTGACTGGACTTAGGCTGGAGTGGAGTGGTAGGATACATTGCCTCAAAGCCTGTAGGACACAGAAATCTAAGGGGGAAACACAGGGGATACTGGTCTGAAGTTAAAGGCCAGGAGAATCAGAAGGTGACAGGTCTAAGAAAAATCAAGCAGAATACCTCTCCCTTCTACAATGCTGTCAGGGAAAGACAAGGAAGCAAAACTTGCAGAAATGATCACCTGCTGCAGTAGGGGCTAATGGGAAGCCACCACTAAGGAGCAAATGTGACAAATAGTTACAAGCATATAATAACAATAAAATAAACATATAATAACACTCATTATCATAAAGGAAGCCCCAGAGCTATAACGGTTATCAAGTTCTCTTCTCTCCTGGCATCTTTAAGCTCTCTAAGCCTTTCCTCCCTGAAAGGAGGCACCTAATGGCACCTGACTTTGAGTTTCTCTCCCTTGTAATTTTTTCCTCCCTCTGGCTCTTACCTGTTTGTTTCTCCTTCCGCTTGTAAGAAAAGTGACAAGTGCTAACTCTGTTAGGTCTCCAAAGTAAAATGAGTGTAGAATTCTCTCATCCTTACATAGTTCCATGGCTTGTGGAGGCTGAGGAATCAGTCACGTTCTCATGGTGCTGGGAGAGTGCCATGGCAGGGCACACCAAAATGCAGTCTTCTGATGACCCAGGAAGCCAGCCTGTAGACAGTCTACTGGGATGTCTGCTCACTAGACCCTGGCCTGACCTGAGGAGTTCTGTCAAACTAACTCTACAGTCAAACTCTCTTGGCTTCATGGGAAAACTAATGTTGAAATCTTATCTATTAGTGAAGAGGTCCAAGGCCCCCAGGATATACAAAATGTGTTCTGAATGGATGATTCCCTAACAGAAACAGGGTTAGTCATCTGTTAAATGGTTCTCCAAAAATAACACTGAAACACTTGAACTTAAACTTAATCATAAACAGATATTTTTGGTAAATCCTCACAAAGACTAATACATTAAATCCTGCCAGTCATTTATATACCAAACTTGATGGGCTTTATCAGCTCAGCTCTGGAAAGCACACTTTATTTCCTTTTTGTCACTAAAGATGTGTTGTGATAGAGTTGATTGAAGAGCTACTAGTGACAAGGAAAGATAACTAGTGGTCACATGACTTAGTGATCTAGGACTGTTACAGTGGGAGCAAATTGGAATTCTTGAACAAGCTAGGCTTCTGGTAAATCAGTCAGTCAAAATGCAGGCTGCCTGCTGGGAGATGTGCCTGCAGGTTTTGCTAGCTTGACCTGCATGGAACAATTAGGCTGGTTATAGGATAATTGGCTATTCTTGGAAAGCAAAATAACTTGATCAAAATAAATAATAAATAAATAATATTATCGAACTGGGGGCACCTCCATTTCTTCATCATAGAAATGGGCTACCAATGCCACTTAAAAGACAATGTGACAATTTACCTATTATAATAAAGATTCTGCCCCCACCTTCATTCCATAAACAAACCAACAAACAAATAAATCAAAGGGGCTAACAAACTAAGCAACATGTTACAAACAACAAAGACCATTTGCAGGCCAATATATTAAGTTCAATGTATCATTTAACTGGTTTCACGTTTCCCTCATTATATTGTTTCCGCCTTTTGTTGGTAAGAGCAAGTTATTTTAAGAACACAGGGAAAACAGATACATGGCGTGAGCTAGGCCAAACCACCGAGGCTGTGGATTAAAAAACTGGTGATATTGAGGAAGGTGTTACCTTTATGGGGATGGGTTTGCTATAGAGCCTGTGAACAAGTAATATGTGAGATATATTTACAAAAGGCCAAGCATGCTAGTTAGTGGCCCAACAACTCTGATGAATTTCTGTTTCTCAAAAGGGCATACTTGAGCATGGCAGTCATGGCAGCCATTGAATGAGGAGTCAAAATTTGATTCCTCATTTCCTATAGGCTGCCAAGGCTGCCATGTTGACTTGTGGGCTCACTGCTTTTTATACTAATTGATTAAGCTTTTGACTTGCAGATGAAAAGAGAGGAACACTTCGGCCTTCAGAGTGTCTGTGTTCTTAAATATATATGGAAATTATTTTGGGGCCCATTACAGACTAACTTGTCCCATTGCTTTCTGTGCCAGAACGCCTACTCAAGGGTTCAGAGCAACTGTCCTGGGTATGACATATCAGAGTGAAAGAGAGAAGAGAACTCACTGACACCACTTTGTGAAAATTCAACAATAGCCAGAGGTTATTGAGCACTTCTTATGAGCCAACCACTATGGTCAACACTTGATATGTATTAGCACATATAATCCTCACCTTTCCCAACATCCAACTGTCTTAGTGTGTGAGTGGGTCTGATTGTAGTATGGACAGGTGCTAGCAAAATAAATGGTCACCATTAATTCTACCTGCATGGCGTGAACTTGTCTTCAAATTAGGGCTATTCATTGAAGTGAAAGAGTGTTACTTGAAGTTAAGATGAAACTCCTTAGATAGAGATAGTACCAATGGGTCAGCAGCATCACACTCACTTTTCTACCCTCCCATCAGGTGGTTCACCTTCAAAGGCTAAACCTTGGAAATTATAAAATAATTTAGGAAAGAAGTAGCATTCTTCTAAGAGGAGTACAATAAATGCTTTCTGGGTATTGGAACAGATAGTACACTTGTCATTTTCTTGGTTTATCTGGAGTATTTCCTCTCTTCAATGGTACTTCATTGAGAGTTGCCCGGGTTTACTCAATCAGCAAGTGAAGCTCATCATTTCACTAATCATTTAGTTCCTGTGACACTTTTCATTGCCTAACTCTAGAAATCCTTGCTGTAAAGATGTGGTCATCAGCTGTGGTTGATTTTGCTATGCCCCCAAGGACATTTTGATTGCCACACAAGGGGAAAAGGACTTTGCTACTGGCACTTAATGAGTAGAGGGCAGGAATGATGCTGAACTTTTTTTATAATGCATGGGGTAGCTCCTATAATAGATAATTACCCAGTCTAGAATATTAATAGTGCCAAGGTGGAATAACTCTGCTCTAGACTTTAGAGAACTCCTTTATCATGGAGACTCCTCACCATACAGGATTCTAATTTCACAGTTTAGAACTCTGTATGTTTACCCAGCAAGCCAGTGATTCTGATGCATGGGGTCCCTGGATCAGATTTTGAGAAATACTACTCTAGGTTTGTAGTTTTTATCTTATGTTCACCCAGGACATATAATATCTACATTCCTCTGCTTAGAGAGTTTGGATTTGATGACTATCTTTCTCATTTTATTGCATATCATATAACTCACCAGGAAGAGATGAAATGTCTCATATTTTCAAATATATTGATATTACCTATTAGTGTAATAAATAAAATATTGCAAACAAGCTGTGATGTTTTCCTGACTATGAGTGTGTTTTTTACTGGTGTTGATACACAGTGTTTGGATATATTGGGCCAATACTACTTCCCAGTTTTAGACAGGCAAGCATCATTTCATACCTAGGACAACATGTGTCAAAGGCAGATTGTTAGGTATGACAACAAAGGTGAAAAGGTGTGTTATTCATTGAGTGTTAAAAGTAATGACCACTATAGGGGATTTCTGATGAAATGAGTCATTGCAATGACTTTAAGCATTGTTAACTCGTTTGCTCACTCTCTATCCTCTCTCTGTCTGTGTCTCTCATCTCTCTCTCTCTCTCACTCTCTCTCTCTATATATATGTATATACACATGTATGTATATGGCCAAACCTAGATGAAAAGCCTATACATTCATTTTCCATTGAGTTCAGGCTGCTTAACTAGTTCACATTGCATTCTCAGTGGTAATGGATATATAATTAATGTGTTACTTAAAGTAGGCAAAAATACACAGGCCTTAGGGCAATCTCTCCTTTGTTACTGCTAAAAGTTCTCTGGGCAATCCCCACCCTGGATTAAAATCAGATGCTACTATGAGAATCAAAAGGCAGTGAAACAAAAGTTTCCTGACAGACCCTACAGTAAGCATCATAGTAGAAAGAGGCCTGGCTTTGAAATCAGACAAATGTGGATTACAATTCTGGGCCCTCCATTTATTACCTGAGCAATCTTTGATAGAAAATCTCCCAAAGCCCCAGTTTTTGTATCTGTGCTATGGTAATTATAGCATCATGATTTCCCTGGTGGCTCAGACGATAAAGAATCTGCCTGCAATGCAGGAGACCTGGGTTCAATCCCTGGGTTGAGAAGATCCCCTGGAGAAGGGAATGGCTACCCACTCTAGTATTCTTGCCTAGAGAATTCCATGGACAGAGGAGCTTGGTGGGCTACAGTCCATAAGGTCACAAAGAGTTGGATACAACTGAGTGACTAACAATAATAGCATCTACTTCATAGATTTATTGTGAAGATTAAGTAATGAGACAGTATATGTACAATCCCAAGTATATAATGCACATGTGCATGCTAGGTCGCTTCAGTCATGTCTGACTCTTTGTGACCTCATGAACTGTAATCCACCAGTTCCTCTGTCCATGGGATTTTCCAGGCAAGAATACTGAAGTGGGTTGCCATGCCCTCCTTTAGGGGATCTTCCTGACCCAGGGATTGAACCCATGTCTCCTGCGGCTCCTGCACTGCAGGCAGATTCTTTCCGCTGAGCCCCCAGGGGCTCCAAGTATATAATAGGTGTATGCAAATAGTAGTTACTAAGTAAAATATATTAATTTGCTTTATTCTCAACCAGTTTATATTCACTTAGATTGTAATCCATACATTTAAAATAAATTTTCAAAGATTGACATTTTCCTTTTTAAGATTTTATAGTTTACTTATTACTATTTCTATTATTTTAAATTATGATTTGTATTACTTTAATTTATCAGCTTGACTAGAATCAACACATGTCTGACACTGCTGAAAGAAGAACTTCAGGGTGAGTTCATGTACTCACTTCCAAAGAACATTGTATCATACAAGAAGGGTAAATTGTATTCCACTTGAATTTTTCCTTTTTGGTTATTGGAACATAAATAAAACAGAGTTTAAATTGTTGAGCAAAAGTAGTCAAACACAAAGATAGATGATGTGCGCCTCCATTCATGTAAACTGTAAAACCAGGCAAAGGTAATATTACCTGTTACAAGTCAGGAAAACTAGCCCTGGGTGGAGAGCAGAGAAGTGGCTAGTGAGTCAAAGAGACCTCAAGGCAGAGCAGGGTGATTAGGTGATGTCTGATTCTTGAGTATGGTACAAGTGACACACGGTGCATTCAATTTATGAAACTTCATCAAGATGAACATTATGTGCTCATTTTTTTGCACACACATTATTTTAAATACTAAGTTTAAAAAAATGATCATAAAAAGGTAATGTATATATTTTTAGACATATTTAAAAAGTACAGAAAAAGAACTAAAAATCACCTGGTAGTTCTGCCATCAAAATATAGCCAGTACTAACATTTTATTTTATTATTTTTTTATCATTATTGTTTTTAAACAAAATGAGAGTCATGGTGTATGTGGAATTTTATATCTAACTTTTGGTAATTTGCATTATATTTTTGTAATTTCCTCATGCCATGAAATATATTTTGAAGATATGATTTATAATACCTACATAGAATTTGATTACATGGATATGTCTTATCTTATTTGAACAGCTTCATCTGCATGGCATTTAGATTGTTCCCATGGTTTTGTGCTTACAAATAGTGATGTTATTAGCAATACTGTGCATAAATCTTTGTGCATATCTCTGATTATTCCTTTATAATGCATTATCATAAGTTAAATTACTGAGTCAAGCTCTTGAAAAATATTATCAGTTGCTCTCTAAAAGATTCTGTGAACTTAACTCTTACTAGAGATATTCAAATCTAGCAATTTCCTTGCACCATTATCACCACAAGATAATATAGTTAATATTTATTAACACTTTACTGTGAGCCAGTCACTACACATGTTTTACCTCATTTATTCTTTGAAATAACTCTGAGAGTTAGGTACTCTTATCCTCACTTACAGATGAGGAAACTAAGGCTAGTTTCCTTTCTAGCTAGTAATTGCTTTCTCAGCTAGTAATGAGCAGACTTCTGGTGTTTTTCATTACAAAGCCCAAGGTTTTCAGTTTGTATTGGTGTTTTAAAAATTGCCACTTTGATGGGCAAAATACAGTAACATGTTTTTATTTGTACCCTTGATTATTATAAGCTTAATTTTTTTCTTTCAAATATCCAGTGATTCTTTACATTTCCCCTTTTGTCAATAGTCTGTTCATGAGCTTTAATCTTTAGTAACATGTTGATCTTCTTTTTTCTTTTACTGATTTATAAAAGCTTTTAAAATAACACATGCACATGGTAAAAATGGTACAGAATAGAAAATTAGCCTCCCTCCCACAACAGAACTCCATTTTCAGTGTCTAAATCTTATAATCATCAAAGTTTACTGTGTGCCCTTCCAAAAAGTTCTCATGCTCATATTTCCCCACTCATACAGGTATATATATATATGTATTAGTTTGCTAGGACTATCATAACAAAATCCCACACACTGGGTGGCTTAAAAATATAAATCTATTTATTTTGTCACAGGTTTAGAGGATAGAAGTTCAGATCAAGGTGTGGACTGGGTTGGTTTCTTCTGAGGTATCTCTTCTTGACTTGTAGATAACCACCTTCTCTATCTTCACATGGCTTTCCCTCCATGTGTGTCTATATCCTAATCTCCTCCTCTTATAAAGATAAAAGTAAGGTCCATCCAGATGACTTCATTTTATCTTAATTACCTCATTAAAGACACTAACTCCAAATACAGTTGGCCATTTTCTGAGGTATTGGGTATTATGACTTCAACATATGAATTTTGAAGAGATACAATTCAGACCATATAAAAAGAAAAATATCATACATACAGTATAGCACATTGATTCTTATACTTAATGCAATTTGAGGTCAACCCATATCAGCACATAAAAATACTATATTCATTTAAATAGTGGCTTATTATTCCATTTTATGGTTATTGTATAAATTGCTTTACCAATTTCCCATATGTGGAAATTTAGTTTTTTTCCAGGTATTTGAAGTCATAAATGGGCTTACCAGATAGCTCACTGGTAAGAATCCTACCTGCCAATGCAGGAGATGGAGAGGCGAGTTCAATCCCTGGGTTGGGAAGATCCCCTGGAGAAGAACATGGCCACTCACTCCAGTATTAATGCCTGGAAAATTCTACGGACAGAAGAATCTGGTGGGTTACAATAATGGAGTCAAAAAGAGTCAGACATGACTGAGTACTCATGCATGCATGCACGAGGTCATAAATCATGCCACTGTGAACATCACTGTAGCCATACATTTCTGTACAATGTAAGTATATCTGAGCATAATTTTAGAAGTAGAATCATTGGATAAAAGATCACATGCCCTTAAAATTTTGATAGAACTGGCCAAATTAACTGTCTATAGGGCAACAGAGGATGAGGTGGTTGGATGGCATCACTGATTCTATGGAAATGAACCTGGGCAAACTCTGGGAGATGCTGAGGGACTGGGAGGCCTGGTGTGCTACAGCCCATGGCATTGCAGAGAGTTGGATATGACTTAGTGACTGAACAACAACAACAATACCAAAGTGAAATGGAGAGCCTAATTTCTTGCAACCTTGACAATACTGTATCAAGCTTTATATTTGGCATTTTGATAGGTATAATATGATGTTTTATTCCATTGAAATTAATTTCACATGTTTATAACTATTAGCATTTTATTTCTTTATTAAATATCTTTCACATCACTTTTAGATATTTTTATTATATTGGTTTTTCAATTAACTTATTTTATTTTTAAAAGTTCTTTACATATTAAGAAAATTATCCCTTTGTAACGTGTTATATTTTTAAGAAGATAAACTTAATCTCTCTTCATATATATGAGAGAGAGCCAAATTTACATGTTTACTTTTACTAATCTTTTTTTTCCTATAGCTTCTGAACTACATGAAAAGCATCCCACAATATCAGCTTTCTATAGGGTAGTACTATTTTTATTTTGAGGAACTGCCATACTATTTTCTTTAGTATCTATAACAATTTACATTCACACACTACTATTTTTTGATTGCCAGATTTTACATCTGGAAATTTTATAGTTTTTATTAGTAGATTTATTGACTCCTTTATAAAAAAAACTATTCTAAATTTATTTTAGGAATGCAGAGACATAGTTTTATTTTTGCTTCTAAGGTGAGACTATATAACAATCCCTTTTTTGCCCTGGATGTTATCTTTTTTTCACTTTTCTTAACCATACTTTATTCTCTAGGAATTTTCCTAACTTTTTATAGTCTTTTTTTTTTTGCAATTTTATTGGAATACAGTTGATTTACAATGTTGTGTTAGTTTCAGGTGTACAGCAAAGTGAATCAGTTATACATGTACATATATCCACTCTTTTTTAGATTCTTTTCCCATGTAGGTCATTATAGAGTATTGAGTAGAGTTCTCTGCTATAGAGTAGGTCCTTATTAGTTATCTATTTTATATATAGTAGTGCCTGTATATCAATAGGAACCTTTTTTTAAACCACCATTTTTTAAAATTGGGGGTAATTACTTTACAATATTGTGGTGGTTTTTGTCATACATTCACATGAATCAGCCATGGATGTACATGTGTTCCCCATCCTGACCCTCCCTCCCACCTCCCCCCAACCCATCCCATCCCTCTGGGCCATCCCAGTGCACCAGCCCTGAGCACCCTGTCTCATGCATTGAACCTGGACTGGCAATCTATTTCACATATGATAATATGCATGTTTCATAGCTATTCTCTCAAATCATCCCACCCTCACCTTCTCCCAAAGAGTCCAAAAGTGTGTTCTATACATCTGTGTCTCTTTGCTGTCTCACATTAGGGTCAATGTTACTATTTTTCTAAATTCCATATATATGCATTAATATACTGTGTTGGTGTTTTTCTTCTGACTTACTTCACTCTGTATAATAGGCTCCAGTTTCATCCACCTCATTAGAACTGATTCAAATGCATTCTTTTTAGTAGCTGAGTAATATTCCATCGTGTATATGTACCACAGCTTTCTTATCCATTCGTCTGCTAATGGACATCTAGGTTGTTTCCATGTCCTGGCTATTGTAAACAGTGCTGCAATGAACATTGGGGTACACGGGTCTCTTTCAATTCTGGTTTCTTCAGTGTGTATGCCCAGCAGTGGGATTGCTGGGTCATATGGCAGTTCTATTTCCAGTTTTTTTTTTCATTTATTTTTATTAGTTGGAGGCTAATTACTTTACAATATTGTAGTGGTTTTTGTCATACATTGACATGAATCAGCCATGGATTTACAAGTATTCCCCATCCCAATCCCCCCTCCCACCTCCCTCTCCACCTGATTCCTCTGGGTCTTCCCAGTGCACCAGGCCCAAGCACTTGTCTCATGCATCCAGCCTGGGCTGGTGATCTGTTTCACCCTAGATAATATACATGTTTCGATGCTGTTCTTTCAAAACATCCCACCCTCGCCTTCTCCCACAAGTCCAAAAGTCTGTTCTGTACATCTGTGCCTCTTTTTCTGTTTTGCATATAGGATTATCGTTACCATCTTTCTAAATTCCATATATATGCATTAGTATACTGTATTGGTCTTTATCTTTCTGGCTTACTTCACTCTGTATAATGGGCTCCAGTTTCATCCATCTCATTAGAACTGATTCAAATGAATTCTTTTAATGGCTGAGTAATATTCCATGGTGTATATGTACCACAGCTTCCTTATCCATTCGTCTGCTGATGGGCATCTAGGTTGCTTCCATGTCCTGGCTATTATAAATAGTGCTGTGATGAACATTGGGGTGCATGTGTCTCTTTCAGATCTGGTTTCCTCAGTGTGTATGCCCAGAAGTGGGATTGCTGGGTCATATGGCAGTTCTATTTCCAGTTTTTTAAGAAATCTCCACACTGTTCCCCATAGCGGCTGTACTAGTTTGCCTTCCCACCAACAATGTAAGAGAGTTCCCTTTTCTCCACACCCTCTCGAGAATTTATTGCTTGTAGACTTTTGGATAGCAGCCATCCTGACTGGCGTGTAATGGTACATCATTGTGGTTTTGATTTGCATTTCTCTGATGATGAGTGATGTTGAGCATCTTTTCATGTGTTTGTTAGCCATCTGTATGTCTTCTTTGGAGAAGTGTCTGTTTAGTTCCTTGGCCCATTTTTTGATTGGGTCGATTATTTTTTTGGAATTGAGCTGTGGGAATTGCTTGTGTATTTTTGAAATTAATTCTTTGTCAGTTGCTTCATTTGCTATTATTTTCTCCCATTTTGAAGTCTGTATTTTCACCTCGCTTATAGTTTCCTTTGTTGTGCAAAAGCTTTTCAGTTTAATTAGGTCCATTTGTATATTTTTGTTTTTATTTCCATTACTCTGGGAGGTGGTTCATAGAGGATCCTGCTGTGATTTATGTCTGAGAGTTTTGCCTATGTTTTCCTCTAGGAGTTTTATAGTTTCTGGTCTTATGTTTAGATCTTTAATCTATTTTGAGTTTATTTTTGTGTATGGTGTTAGAAAATGTTCTAGTTTCATTCTTTTACAAGTGGTTGACCAGTTTTCCCAGCACCACTTGTTAAAGAGACTGTCTTTCCTCTATTGTATGTTCTTGCCTCCTTTGTCAAAGATAAGGTGTGTATAGGTTCCTGGATTTATCTCTGGGCTTTCTATTCTCTTCCATTGATCTATATTTCTGTCTTTGTGCCAGTACCATACTGTCTTGATGACAGTGGCTTTGTAGTAGAGCCTGAAGTCAGGCAGGTTGATTCCTCCAGGTCCATGCTTCTTTCTCAAGATTGCTTTGCCTATTTGAGTTTTTTTGTATTTCCACACAAATTGTGAAATTATTTGTTGTAGTTCTCTGAAAAATACCATTGGTAGCTTGATAGGGATTGCACTGAATTGATAGACTGCTTTGGGTAATATACTCATTTTCACTGTATTGATTCTTCCAATCCATGAACATGGTATATTTCTCCATCTATTTGTGTCCTCTTTGATTTCTTTCATCAATGTTTTATAATTTTCTATATATAGGTCTTTTGTTCCTTTAGGTAGATTTATTCCTAAGTATTTTATTCTTTTTGTTGCAATGGTGAATGGAATTGTTTCCTTAATTTCTCTTTCTGATTTTTCATTCTTAGTGTATAGGAATGCAAGGGATTTCTGTGTGCTGATTTTATATCCTGCAACTTTACTATATTCAATGATTAGCTCTAGTAATTTTCTGGTGGAGTCTTTAGGGTTTTCTATGCAGAGGATCATGTCATCTGCAAACAGTGAGAGTTTTAATTCTTCTTTTCCAACCTGGATTCATTTTATTTCTTTTTCTGCTCTGATTGCTGTGGCCAAAGCTTCCAAAACTATGTTGAATAGTAGTGGTGAGAGTGGGCATCCTTGTCCTGTTCCTGACTTTAGGGGAATTACTTTCAATTTTTCACCATTGAGGATAATGTTTTGTGGGTTTATCATATATAGCTTATATTTTGTTGAAGTATGTTCCTTCTATGCCTGCTTTCTGGAGGATTTTTATCATAAATGTATGTTGAATTTTGTCAAGGGCTTTCTCTGCATCCATTGAGATAATCATATGGTTTTTATTTTTCAATTTGTTCATGTGATGTATCACATTGATTGATATGCAAATATTAAAGAATCCTTGCATCGTTGGGATAAAGCCCAGGTGGTCATGATGTATGATCTTTTCCATATGTTGTTGGACTCTGTTTGCTAGAATTTTGTTAAGGATTTTTGCATCTATGTTCATCAGTGATATTGGCCTGTAGTTTTCTTTTTTTTGTGGCATCTTTGTCTGGTTTTGGTATTAGGGTGATGGTGGCCTCATAGAATGAGTTTGGAAGTTTACCTTCCTCTGCAATTTTCTGGAAGAGTTTGAGTAGGATAGGTGTTAGCTCTTCTCTAAATTTTTTATAGAATTCAGCTGTGAAGCCATCTGGTCCTGGGCTTTTGTTGCTGGAAGATTTCTGATTACAGTTTTGATTTCCATGCTTGTGATGGGTCTGTTAAGTTTTCTATTTCTTCCTGGTTCAGTTTTGGAAAGTTTTACTTTTATACTTTTCTAAAAATTTGCCCATTTCTTCCAAGTTGTCCATTTTATTGGCATATAGTTGCTGATAGTAGTCCCTTATGACCCCTTTGTATTTCTGTGTTGTCTGTTGTGATTTCTCCATTTTCATTTCTAATTTTGTTGATTTGATTCTTCTCCCTTTGTTTCTTGATGAGTCTGGCTAATGGTTTGTCTATTTTATTTATCTTCTCAAAGAACCAGCTTTTAGCTTTGTTGATTTTTGCTATGGTCTCCTTTGTTTCTTTTGCATTTATTTCTGCCCTAATTTTTATGATTTCTTTCCTTCTACTAACCCTGGGGTGCTTCATTTCTTCTTTCTCTAGCTGTTTTAGGTGTAAAGTTTGGTTATTTATTTGATTTCTCTCCTGTTTTTGAGGTAAGCTTGTGTTGCTCTGAACCTTCCCCTTAGCACTGCTTTTACTGAATCCCATAGGTTTTGGGTGGTCGTGTTTTTGTTTTCATTTTCTATGCATATTTTGATATCTTCTGTGATTTTTTGTTTATTCCGAAGTGTGTTGTTTACCCTCCATATGTTTGTATATTTAATAGTTTTTTTCCTGTAGTTGACATCTAATCTTACTGAATTGTGATTAGAAAGGATGCTTGATATGATTTCAATTTTTTAAAATTTACCAAGGCTAGATTTATGGCCCAGGATATGATCTACCCTGTGTTCCGTGTGCACATGAGAAAAAGGTGAAATTCATTGTTTGGTGGTGAAATGTCCTATAGATATAAATTAGGTCTAATGGGTCCATTGTATCATTTAAAGCTTGTGTTTCCTTGCTAATTTTCTGTTTGTTGATCTATCCATAGGTGTGAATGGGGTATTAAAATCTCCCACTATTATTGTGTTACTGTAATTTCCCCTTTCATACTTGATAGCATTTGCCTTACATATTGTGGTGCTCCTGTGTTGGGTGCGTATATATTTATAATTGTTCTACCTTCTCCATGGATTGACCCTTTGATCATTATGTAGTGTCCTTTGTCTCTTTTCACAGCCTTTATTTCTAAGTCTATTATATCTGATATGAGGATGGCTACTCCTGCTTCTTTGGGTCTACATTTGTGTGAAATATCTTTTTCCAGCCCTTTACTTTTACTCTGTATGTGGCCCTAGGTTTGAGGTGGGTCTCTTGTAGACAGCCTATATAGGGGTCTTGTTTTTGTTTCCATTCAGCCAGTCTTTGTCTTTTGGTTGGGGCATTCAACCCATTTACATTTAAGGTAATTATTGATAAGTATGATCCTGTTGCCATTTACTTTGTTGTTTTGGGTTCGAGTTTATATACCCTTTCTGTGTTTCCTGTCTAGAGAAGATCCTTTAGCATTTGTTGAAGAGCTGGTTTGGTGGTGCTGAATTCTCTGAGCTTTTGCTTGTCTGTAAAGCTTTTGATTTCTCCTTCATATTTGAATGAGATCCTTGCTGGGTACAGTAATCTGGGTTGTAGGTTTATTTTCTTTCATCACTTTTTTTTTTCTTTCATCACTTTAAGTATTTTATGCCATTCCCTTCTGGCCTGGAGAGTTTCTATTGAAAGATCAGCTGTTATCCTTATGGGGATCCCCTTGTCGGTTATATCTTCTTTTTCTCTTGCTGCTTTTAATATTTGTTCTTTGTGTTTAATCTTAATTAATTTGATTAATATGTGCCTTGGTGTTTTGCCTTGGGTTTATCCTGTTTGGGACTCTCTGGGTTTCTTGGACTTGGGTGGCTATTTCCTTCCCCATTTTAGGGAAGTTTTCAACTATTATCTCCTCAAGTATTTTCTCATGGCCTTTCTTTTTGTCTTCTTCTTCTGGGACTCCTATGATTCGAATGTTGGGGTGTTTAACATTGTCCCAGAGGTCTCTGAGGTTGTCCTCATTTCTTTTAATTCTTTTTTTTTTTTCCCTCTCTGCTTCATTTATTTCCACCACTCTATCTTCCACCTCACTTATCCTATCTTCTGCCTCAGTTACTCTACTGTTGGTTCCTGCCAGAGTGTTTTTAATTTCAGTTATTACATTATTCATTATTAATAGACTCTTTTATATTTCTTCTAGGTCCTTGTTAAACTTTTCTTGTAACTTCTCATTACTTGTCTCTAGACTCCATTATTCTTTCAAAATTTTGCATCATTTTTTACTATCATTATTCTGAATTGTTTTTCAGTTAGACTCCCTATCTCCTCCTCTATGGTTTGGTTTAGTGGATGTGTATCATGTTACTTTACCTGCTGAATATTTCTCTGCCTTTTCATCTTGTTTAGGTTGCTGTGTTTGGGGTGGCCTTTCTGTATGCTGGAAGTTTGTGGTTCCTCTTTATTGTGGAGGTTCCTCCCTGTGGGTGGGGTTGGACGAGTGGCTTGTCAAGGTTTCCTGGTTAGGGAAGCTTGCATCGGTGTTCTGGTGGGTGGAGCTGCATTTCTTCTCTCTGGAGTTAAATGAAGTGTACAGTACTGAGTTTTGAGGTGTTTATGGGTTTGATGTGACTTTTGGCCACCTGTATTTTTGTGCTCAGGTTTATGTTCCTGCTTTGTTGGAGAATTAGCTTGGTATGTCTTGCTCTGAAACTTGTTGGCTCTTGGGTGGAGCTTGGTTTCAGTGTAGGTATGGAGGCTTTTGGATGAGCTCTTGTTGATTAATGTTCCCTGGAGTCAGGAGTTTTCTGGTGTTCTCAAGTTTTGGATTTAAGCCTCCTGCCTCTGGCTTTCAGTCTTATTCTTACAGTAGCCTCAAGACTTCTCCATCCATACAGCACTGATAATAAAACATCTAGGTTAATGTTGAAAAGTTTCTTCACAGTGTGGGATACCCAGAGAGGTTCGCAGAATTACATGAAGAAGAGAAGGGGGAGGAAGGAGATAGAGGTGACCAGGAGGAGGGGAGGGGAATCAAAATGAGAGAGACTAATCTAGCCTGTGATCAGTTCCCTAAGTGTACTCCACAGCCCAGAACACCAAAGGGGGTCAGAGTTTAAGCAGAGAAGAGAAGGGGGAGGGAGGAGATAGAGGTGACCTGGGGGAGAAAAGGGAGAGTCAAAAGGGGAGAGAGCAATCAAACCAGTAATCACACTCCTATTAAAAATGGGTACTGAAGATTGGATTCTTAAAGGTACAGAATTGATAACAAATATAAAAAAGCAAAGATTAAAAATCTAGTGTTGAGGTTAGATTCTCAAAAATACAATATGAAAAAAAAATCGCAAAAATTATAAAAATATATATATATGAAATTTGCTTTAAAAATAGGGTCTTCTTTTTCTTCAAGGTAATAGTAGGTTTCAAAAATGAAAATTAAAGGGATAAAAAAGAACTTAAAAATAAAAAGAAATTAAAAATATGAAAAAAATGATAATAGTAAAATATATGTAGGAATTTCTCTGGAGCTATTGAATGCATTGTGGAGTCAGTTCAGTTTCAGATAGTTCTTGTTCCAGCTTATACTTCTTCTCAAGGTCTATAGGTCCCTTCCAATGTAGCCAGTGCTAACTACAGGGTTTTAATCTGTTGCACCTGTCACTTCCAAAGCGGTTCCCTCTTGTTTATTTTGGCTTCTTCTGTTTGCAAGTCTCTTCAGTATCTAACTTCTGCCCTGACACAAGGGGGTGAAGGTGGTCATTTATTTAGGCTCACTTGTTCAATTGTGCTGTGGGGAGGGAGGAACACTGCAAACAAATATCACTGGTGTGTGTGGGGAGTGCTCGCAGTGTCTGGGCCACACTGGGTTTGCCCCTGCTCACAGCGTGTGTGCTTTCCCAGTCTACACTGCTCAGGCTCCAGGTTGCTCTGCAGGGGAACTGTCTAAAGCAGGCCCTGGGTTGCATGCACTTCCCAGGTCTACGCTACTCAAGTTCAGGTTCTTGGGTACTCCACAAAGGCACAGACTCGGTTGGGCCTGCGTTTTGTGCCCTTCCCAGGTCCAAGCAGCTCAGGTGACCAGGTGCTTGGTGAGCACACTCTCCCCAGGTGCAGTGCATCTTATCACCTCCCCCGTCCCAGCTGCTCAGTTTCCTGGGTGTGCAGCAGGAGCGCTGTCTCAGTGGTGCTGATCTCTGGCTGCAACCTTCCTGGTTGATGTCAATAGTCCAGGTTCCCAGGAAAACTTGGTTAGCAACTGGGAGCTTGCTCACCGTTTGGTAGGGGATGCGGTCTCTGGAGCCGAGTTTGACCCTCACCTTCTGGCTCTGGCTGTTGCCTGCCTGCCTCTCTGCCTCCGGCAGGGGATGGGCCAGTCCACAGCTGGCTAGCTCTCCTCTGGTATTCGCTCAGTCCTTTGTTCTGTGAGCGGGCCTGGCAGTGCCTTAGGTTAGAGCTTTTCACGGGAAAGTTCTCTCTCTCTCTTTCCTCTTTTTTTTTTTTTTTTTTTCCTCTCTGGCTATCCCACAGGTTTGGGTTGCTATCTCACATTAGCTCCCTCAGATTGCCCTCAGGGCATTCAGGCCCCATCCTTACCCTAAGCAATGCAGCCCGCACCTCCCTGTTCAGCCCCCACTTGCTGGTGGCAGATTCGAGCGTCTAGGCTATTTCTCCGCTGGGAGTTGCAGTTAGGCACGTAATCTGTGAGTTTTATTTATTTATTTTCCCTCCCAGTTATGTTGCCCTCTGAGATTCCAAAACTCCCCACAGACCCGCTGGTGAGAGGGTTTCCTGGTGTTTGGAAACTTCTCTTTCATGACTCCCTCCCCAGGACGGGTCTCTGTCCCTAACTCTTTTGTCTCTCTTTTTATCTTTTATATTTTGTCCTACCTCCTTTCAAAGACAATGGGCTGCCTTTCTGGGTGCCTGGTGTTCTCCTCAAGCGTTCAGAAGTTGTTTTGAGATATTTGCTCAGCATTCAAATGATCTTTCCATGGATTTGTGGGGAAGAAAGTGGTCTCCCCATCCTATTCCTCGTCCTGAATGTTATTTTCACCTCTTTTGATCCATACTATTTTTCATGTTAAGAGTGTATGCATCAATTTTCATTTTAACCAGATTTAGATGTTTTTCTTGTATATGTGTATATATTTATATAAAACAATGTTAAATCAAATGTCTTTTCAGCATCTCTGGAGATAATAACAGATTTCACTTTTACATTTTTGTAAAATAAGATGACATTTTCTTTTTTATTTCAATTATGTAAATGGCTTCTCCAGTCTTCACTGGAAACTTTTCTTAAAATTCCAAATCACAAATCTAATCTGTTGTTCCATGCAACAGTAAGAAATCCTATCCTCTACCAAGTTCCCCTCCTCCTGTATATCTAGAAATGCCAAAGGAATCTATCCATGTTACACAATCTCACTTCTCATTTTCTGTATCATGCAGCTACCTGATTTCAGACTGCTGTCTACTTACAGCCATCTCTTAACTTGCTTCCATTTTTCAGCTGTCATTCTTCCCTTTAGTATTTTCTCACAAGCATGGAAAATGACCTTCCCTTTAGTTCCCTGCAGAGTTAGCTGAGGGTGGGTTGTAAAATTTAACAAGACTTTACCAAAGGCTTAGAGAAAACAGAAAGGCATTATATTTCAGACACATGAAATTGAGTTCTATTTAATAGATATTCATACCTTTAAGACCCAAGTCTCTCCATCAGAGCCATGGGTACATCTTAGCTTGAAGCTGACACCTTCAATGGGAGATGTGACCTCTAACTATGATCCTGATGCCAATTTTACGGAGGCACTTACCACCTCTTGAGAAGAATAATGCCCTTGAACTTGTATCTTATAACCTGTGATCACGACTCCAAGTTTTATAAGTCTATTTTATCTGTCTGATGGAACTGCTAAATGATGAAGTGTGGGGAATGTATATTACAATCCCTTCATTCAGTGACATCAAGTTAGTAGCTTAAAATAACCACTGGTGGAGATATTTATACCATGGATATTTGAAAATGCTGCAAATAAGGGCTTGACTTGTTGTTGTTGATTTTCTAGACTTAAGCATGTGATATAGAAAATAAAAGTATTCTTTTAGTATTAGAAAACTATAATCAGATTCAGTGAGGTTGTCATTCCTGTCATTGATAAACCTGTCATTGGTAACCAGTTTCCAATGTATATCTGTGTTATTTCACTTGAATGCTACTTTTTGATGTAAATGAAAATAACAACATTCATGTTGAAAACTAAACACATTCATCATTTCCAACCATAGTTTGGCTATGGATACAAGAGTCTGGCAAGACTTAATGGAAGCATTTCATAAGAATCAACTGACTGTATGGAGTTTACCAAACAAAGAATATGTGTATTTTATAAATATTTATAAGTTGTGTGATAGCCATCCTTTAAGTCAGCAAATTTTATTATATTTATAGCATGTCTATATGAACACACACATACTATTTTTCTATAGAACTAGTTAATGAACCTTGTACAGCACACCACTGATATAGAAGATTTGGGACACTGCTTTCAGGATTTTATTTATAGTGATATGGGAAGGAATTGAGGGGATTTTCAAGAGAGAGAATAACATGATTTAACTTAGGACTTAGCAGGATTTAATGGGATCAGAGTGGCTTTCATGCTGAGAACAGACTGTCAGATGGAGGAAAGGAGACCAGTTAGGAAGCTACTGGCAATAATCCAAGAAATAGATGACAGTGGTTAGAACAAGGGTGATAGGAGTGGAGATAGTGAAAACTTGTCATATTCTGGATATGCTTTGAAGTTAGAATTCACAGGCTTGCTGGTGGATTAACTGTATATTTTGGAGGGGTTGAGCTAAGATGGCAGAGGAATAGGACAGGGAGACCACTTTCTCCCCCACAAATTCATTGAAAGAACATTTGAACGCTGAGCAAACTCCACAAAACAACTTCTGAACACTGGCAGAGGACATCAGGCACCCAGAAAAGCAGCCCATTGTCTTCGAAAGGAGGTAGGACAAAATATAAAAGATAAAAAGAGAGACAAAAGAGTTAGGGATGGAGATCCATCCCAGGAAGGGAGTCTTAATAGAGGAAGTTTCCAAACACCAGGAAACCCTCTCACTGGTGGGTCTGGGGGAAGTTTTCAAATCTCAGAGGGCAACCTAACTGGGAGGAAAAATAAATAAATAAAACCCACAGATTACATGCCTAAAGGCAACTCCCAGCAGAAAAGTACCCCAGACGCTCGCATCTGCCACCAGCAAGTGGGGGCTGAACGGAGAGGAGTGGGCAGCATTGCTTAGGGTAAGGACCAGGCCTGAATGCCCTGAGGGCAATCTGAGGGAGCTAACATGAGATAGCAACCTAAACTGTGGGATAGCAAGAGAGAGAATTAACCTGCGAAAAGCCCTAACCTAAAGCACTGCCGGCCTGTTCACAGAACAGAACAAAGGACTGAGCAATACCAGAGAAGAGCTAGCCGGCTGCAGACCCGCCCATCCCCCGCTGGAGGCAGGGGGGAGGCGGGCGCCAGCCAGAGCCGGAAAGGGGCAAACTCGGCCCCAGAGAGGGCATCCCCTACCAAACTGCAAACAGGCTTCCAGTTTCTAACCAAAGACTTCCTGAGATTCTGGATGGTTGACATCCGCCGGGAGGGTCACAGCCAGAGATCAGCTCCCCAGAAGAGACACAAGGCACACCGGACCGGGCGCGCCCGGAAACTGAGGCTGGGACAGGGAGGGGAGAAGTCGCGCTGCACCTGAAGAGAGTGTGCTCCTCAAGCACCTGGTTGCCTGAGCTGCTCGGACAGGGAAAGCACAAAACGCAGGCCCAACCGAGTCTGCGCCTTTGTGGAGTACCCGAGAACCTGAACCTGAGCGGCTTAGACCTGGGAAGTGCATGCAACTCAGGGCCCGCTCCCTGTAGAGCAACCTGAAGCCTGAGCAGTGTAGACTGGGAAAGCACTCGCACCGTGAGCAGGGGCAAACCGGTGTGGCCGAAACATTGCGAGCAGTCCCCACACACGCCAGTGATATTTGTTTGCACTGTTCCTCCCTCCCAACAGCACGACTGAACAAGTGAACCTAAACAAGAGACCACCTCCACCCCCTTGTGTCAGGGCAGAAATTAGACACTGAAGAGACCTGCAAACAGAAGCCAAATAAACAAGGGAACCGCTTTGGAAGTGACAGGTGCAACAGATTAAAATCCCTGTAGTTAACACCGACTACACTGGAAGGGGCCTATAGATATTGAGAAGTATAAGCTGGAACAAGGAACTATCTGAAACTGAACTGAACCCACACTGCCCACAACAGCTCCAGAGAAATTCCTAGATATATTTTTACTATTATTATTTTTTTAATTAAAATTTTTTTTCTTCTTTTTAAAGTCCTCTATTACTCCTTTAATTTTCATTTTTATAACCCACCATTCAGTTCAGTTCAGTTGGTTTAGTCGCTCAATCGTGTCTGACTCTTTGGGACCCCATGATTCACAGCATGCCAAGCCTCCCTGTCAGTCACCAACTCCCAGAGTTTACTCAAACTCATGTACATCGAGTCGGTGATGCCATCCAGCCATCTCATCCTCTGTCATCCCCTTCTCCTCCTGTCCCCCAAACCCTCCTGGCATCAGGGTCTTTACCAATGAGTCAACACTTCGCATGAGGTGGCCAAAGTACTGGAGTTTCAGCTTCAGCATCAGTCTGTCTAATGAACACCCAGGACTGATCTCCTTTAGGATGGACTGGTTGGATCTCCCTGCAGTCCAAGGGACTCTCAAGAGTCTTCTCCAACACCACAGTTCAAAAGCATCATTTTTCAGCGCTCAGCTTTCTTCACAGTCCAACTCTCACATCCATACATGACCAGTGGAAAAACAATAGCCTTGATTAGATGTACCTTTGTTGGCACAGTAATGTATCTGCTTTTTAATATGCTACCTAGATTGGTCATAACTTTCCTTCCAAGCAGTAAGCATCTTTTAATTTCATGGCTGCAATCACCATCTGCAGTGATTTTGGAGCCCCCCCAAAATAAAGTCTGACACTGTTTCCACTGTTTCCCCACCTATTTCCCATGAAGTGATGGGACCAGATGCCGTGATCTTAGTTTTCTGAATGTTTAGCTTTAAGTCAACTTTTTCACTCTCCTCTTTCACTTTCATCAAGAGGCTTTTTAGTTCCTCTTCATTTTCTGCCATAAGGGTGGTGTCATCTGTGTATCTGAGATTATTAATATTTCTCCCTGCAATCTTGATTCCAGCTTGTACTTCTTCCAGCCCAGCGTTTCTCATGATGTACTCTGCATATAAGTTAAATAAGCAGGGTGACAGTATACAGCCTTGACATACTCCTTTTCCTATTTGGAACCAGTCTGTTGGTCCATGTCCAGTTCTAACTGTTGCTTCCTGACCTGCATAGAGGTTTCTCAAGAGGCAGGTGAGGTGGTATGGTATTCCCATCTCTTTCAGAATTTTCCACAGTTTATTGTGATCCACACAGTCAAACCCACTATTACATTGCAAAAAAAAAAAAAAAAGACCCTATTTTTAAAGCGAACTTCATATATATTTCTTATACTTTTTGTGTTTTTGTTTTTTTTTTTTAATATTGTATTTTTAAGAGTCTAACCTCTACTCTAGATTTTTAATCTTTGTTTTTTAGTATTTGATATCAATTTTGTACATTTAAGAATCCAATCTTCAGTACCCATTTTTACTCAGGAGTGTGATTACTGGCTTGATTACTCTCTCCCCCTTTTGACTCTCCTTTTTCTCCCCCAGGTCACCTCTATTTCCTCCCTCCCCCTTCTCTTCTCAACCCAATTCTGTGAATCTCTGTGGGTGTTCTGGGCTACAGAGAACACTCAGGAAACAGAGTACTGCCTAGATCTGTCTCTCTTCTCTTGGACCTCCCTTTTTCTCCTCCTGGTCACCTCTATCTCCTTCCTTCCTCTCCTCTTCTTCAGGTAACTCTGTGAAATTCTCTGGGTGTCCCTCACTGTGAATCTTTTCACCATTAACCTAGATGTTCTCTTATCAGTGCTGTATGGATAGAAAAGTATTGAGGCTACTGGAAGAATAAGACTGAAAACCAGAGGCAGGAGGCTTAAGCCAAACCTGAGAACACCAGAGAACTCTTGACTCCAGGGAACATTAATTAATAAGAGATCATCCAAAAGCCTCCATACCTACACTGAAACCAACCACCACCCAAGAGCCAATAAGTTCCAGAGCAAGACATACCACGCAAATTCTCCAGCAACACAGGAACATAACCCTGAGCATCAATATACAGGCTGCCCAAAGTCACACCAAACCCATAGACATCTCAAAACTCACTACTGGACACTCCATTGCACTCCAGAGAGAAGAAATTCAGCTCCACCCACCAGAACACCAATGCAAGCTTCCCTAACCAGGAAACCTTGACAAGCCAATCGTCCAACCCCACCCACTGGGAGGAACCTCCACAATAAAGAGGAACCACAAACTACCAGAATACAGAAAGGCCACCCCAAACACAGACATCTAAATAAGATGAAAAGGCAGAGAAATACTCAGCAGGTAAAGGAACATGAAAAATGCCCACCAAACCAAACAAAAGAGGAAGAGATAGGGAATCTACCTGAAAAAGAATTTAGAATAATGATAATAAAAATGATCCAAAATCTTGAAAACAAAATGGAGTTACAGATAAATAGCCTGGAGACAAGGATTGAGAAGATGCAAGAAATGTTTAATAAGGACCTAGAAGAAATAAAACTGAGTCAATTAAAAATGAATAATGCAATAAATGAGATCAAAAGCACTCTGGAGGGAACCAACAGTAGAATAACGGAGGCAGAAGATAGGATAAGTGAGGTAGAAGATAGAATGGTGGAAATAAATGAAGCAGAGAGGAAAAAAGAAAAAAGAATCAAAAGAAATGAGGACAACCTCAGGGACCTCTGGGACAATGTGAAACACCCCAACATTTGAATCATAGGAGTCCCAGAAGAAGACAAAAAGAAAGGCCATGAGAAACAACATAACACACAAGGGGATTACCATAAGGGTAACAGCTGATCTTTCAATAGAAACTCTTCAGGGCAGATGGGAATGGCAGGACATACTTAAAGTAATGAAAGAGAATAACTTACAACCCAGATTACTGTACCCAGCAAGGATCTCATTCAGATATGAAGGAGAATTCAAAAGCTTTACAGACAAGCAAAAGCTCAGGGAATTCAGCACCAACAAACCAGCTCTTCAACAAATGCTAAAGGATCTTCTCTAGACAGGAAACACAGAAAGGGTGTATAAACTCAAACCCAAAACAACAAAGTAAATGGCAACAGGACCATACTTATCAATAATTACCTTAAAAGTAAATGGGTTGAATGCCCCAAACAAAAGACAAAGACTGGCTGAATGGATACAAAAACAAGACCCCTATATATGCTGTTTACAAGACACCCACCTCAAAACAAGGGGCACATACAGACTAAAAGTGAAGGGCTGGAAAACAATATTTCATGCAAACGGAGACCAAAAGAAAGCAGGAGCCGCAATACTCATATCAGATAAAATATACTTTAAAATAAAGGCTGTGAAAAGAGACAAAGAAGGACACTACATAATGATCAAAGGATCAATCTAAGAAGATATAACAATTAAAAATATATATGCACCCAACATAGGAGCACTACAATATGTAAGGCAAATGCTAACAAGTATGAAAGGGGAAATTAACAATAACACAATAATAGTGAAAGATTTAATGCCCCACTCACCCTATGGATAGATCAACTAAACAGAAAATTAACAAGGACACACAAACTTTAAATGACACAATGGACTGGCTAGACCGAATTGATATCTATAGGACATTTCACCCCAAAACAGTGAATTTCACCTTTTTCTCAAGTGCACACAGAACATTCTCCAGGATAGATCATATCCTGGGCCATAAATCTAGCCTTGGTAAATTAAAAAACATTGAAATCATTCCAAGTCATCTTTTCTGATCACAGTGCAGTAAGATTAGATCTCAATTACAAGAAAAAAAAAACTATTAAAAATTCCAACTTACGGAGACTAAATAGCATGGTTCTGAATAACCAGCAAATCATAGAAGAAATCAAAATATGCATAGAAATGAATGAAAATGAAAACACAGTAACCCAAAACCTATGGGACACTGTAAAAGTAGTGCTAAGGGGAAGCATAGCAATACAGGCTTACCTCAAGAAACAAGAAAAAAGTCAAATAAATAACCTAACTCTACACCTAAGCAACCAGAGAAGGAAGAAGTGAAGAAGCCCAGGGTTAGTAGAAGGAAAGAAATCTTAAAAATTAGGGCAGAAATAAATGCAAAAGAAACAAAAGAGACCATAGCAAAAATCAACAAAGCTAAAAGCTGGTTCTTTGAGAAGATAAATAAAATTGACAAACCATTAGCCAGACTCATCAAGAAACAAAGGGAGAAGAATCAAATCAATAAAATTAGAAATGAAAATGGAGAAATCACAACAGACAACACAGAAATACAAAGGATCATAAGAGACTACTACCAGCAGCTATATGGCAATAAAATGGACAACTTGGAAGAAATGGACAAATTCTTAGAAAAGTATAACCTTCCAAAACTGAACCAGGAAGAAATAGAAAACTTAATAGACCCATCACAAGCACAGAAATTGAAACTGTAATCAGAAATCTTCAGGCAGACAAAAGCCCAGGGCCAGATGGCATCACAGCTGAAATCTACCAAAAATTTACAGAAGAGCTAACACCTATTCTACTCAAATTCTTCCAGAAAATTGCAGAGGAAGGTAAACTTCCAAAGTCATTCTATGAGGCCACCATCGCCCTAATACCAAAAACAAGACAAAGATGCCACAAAAAAAAAGAAAGAAAGAAAACTACAGGCCAATATCACTGATGAACATAGATGCAAAAATCCTTAAGAAAATTCTAGCAAACAGAGTCCAACAACATATTAAAAAGATCATACATCATGACCAAGTGCGTTTTATCCCAGTGATGCATGGATTCTTCAATATTCACATATCAATCAATTTAATACATCACATGAAAAATTGAAAGATAAAAATCATATGATTATCTCAATAGATGCAGAGAAAGCCTTTGACAAAATTCAACATCCATTTATGATAAAAACTCTCCAGAATGCAGGAATAGAAGGAACATACATCAACATAATAAAAGCTATATATGATAAACCAACAGCAAACATTATCCTCAATGGTGAAAAATTGAAAGCATTTCCCCTAAAGTCAGGAACAAAGCAAGGGTGCCCACTCTCACCACTACTATTCAATATAGTTTTGGAAGTTTTGGGCACAGCAATCAGAGCAGAAAAAGAAATTAAAGGAGTCCAGATAGGAAAAGAAGAAGTGAAACTCTCACTGTTTGCAGATGACATGATACTCTGCATAGAAAACCTTAAAGACTCTACCAGAAAATTACTAGAGCTAATCAATGAATATAGTAAAGTTGCAGGATATAAAATTAACACACAGAAATCCCTTGCATTCCTATACATTAACAATGAGAAAACAGAAAGAGAAATTAAGGAAACAATTCCATTCACCATTGCAACGAAAAATATGAAATACTTAGGAGTATATCTACCTAAAGAAACAAAATACCTATACATAGAAAACTATAAAACACTGATTAAATAAATCAAAGAGAACAGAAATAGATGGAGAAATATACCGTGTTCATGGATTGGAAGAATCAATATAGTGAAAATGAGTATACTACCCAAAGCAATCTATAGATTCAATGCAATCCCTATCAAGCTACCAACGGTGTTTTTTGCAGAACTAGAACAAATAATTTCATAATTTGTATGGAAATACAAAAAACCTGGAATATCCAAAGCAATCTTGAGAAAGAAGCATGGACCTGGAGGAATCAACCTGCCTGACTTCAGGCTCTGCTACAAAGCCACAGTCATCAAGACAGTATGGTACTGGCACAAAGACAGAAATATACATCAATGGAACAAAATAGAAACCCCAGATGTAAATCCATGTACCTGTGGACACCTTATCTTCGACAAAGGAGGCAATGATATACAATGGAGAAAAGACAATCTCTTTAACAACTGGTGCTGGGAAAATTGATCAACCACTTGTAAAATAATGAAACTAGAACACTTTCTAACACCATACACAAATATAAACTCAAAATGAATTAAAGATCTAAATGTAAGACCAATAAAACTAAATAAATAAATATTTAAATAAATAAAACTCCTAGAGGAGAGCATAGGCAAAACTCTCCAACATAAATCACAGCAAGATGCTCTATGACCCACCTCCCAGAATATTGGAAATAAAAGGAAAAATAAACAAATGGAACCTAATTAAACTCAAAAGCTTTTGCACAGCAAAGGAAACTATAAGCGAGGTGAAAGACAGCCTTCAGAAAGGGAGAAAATAATAGCTAAAGAAGCAACAGACAAATAATTAATCTCAAAAATATACAAACAGCTCCTGAAGCTCAATTCCAGAAAAATAAACGACCCAATCAAAAAATGGGCCAAAGAACTAAACAGATATTTCTCCAAAGAAGACATACAGATGGCTAACAAACACATGAAAAGATGCTCAACATCACTCATTTTCAGAGAAATGCAAATCAAAACCACAATGAGGTACCATCTCACATCCAGTCAGAATGGCTGCTATTCAAAAGTCTATAAACAATAAATGCTGGAGAGAATGTGGAGAAAAGGGAACCCTCTTATACTGTTGGTGGGAACGCAAATTAGTACACCCGTTATGGAGAACAGTGTGGAGATTCCTTAAAAAACAGGAAATAGTACTGCCATATGACCCTGCAACCCCACTGCTGGGCACACACACCAAGGAAACCAGAACTGAAAGAGACAAGTGTACCCCCAATGTTCATTGCAGCACTCTTTATAATAGCCAGGACATGGAAGCAACCTAGATGCCCATCAGCAGACAAATGGATAAGAAAGCCATGGTACATATACACAATGGAATATTACTCAGCCATTAAAAAGAATACATTTGAATCAGTTCTAATGAGGTGGATGAAACTGGAGCCCATTATACAGAGTGAAGTAAGCCAAAAAGAAAAACACCAATACAGTATACTAATGCATGTATATGGAATTTAGAATGATGGTAATGATAACTGTGTTTGCAAGACAGCAAAAGAGACACAGGTGTATAGAACAGATTTTTCACTCTGTGAGAGAAGGCCAGGGTGGGATGATCTGAGAGAATAGCATTGAAACATGTATATTATAAGTTGTGAAACAGATAGCCAGTCCAGGTTTGATGCATGAGACAAGTGCTCAGGGCTGGTGCACTAGGATGACCCAGAGGGATGGGATGGGGAGGGAGGTGGGAGGGGAGTTCAGGATGGGGAACACATGTAAATCCATGGCTGATTCATATCAATATATGGCAAAAACCACTACAATATTGTAAAGTAATTAGCCTCCAACTAATATGAATAAATGAAAAAAAAAGTTATATTTTAAAAGAAAGAGTAAAATTGAGGGTACCTCTAAGGCTTCTGCCTTGAGCACCTGAACAGGTGGAGTTGCCACTCACTGAGATAGGGAAAACTATGGGAATAAAGGATTTGAGGAGACTGTCAGGAGCTGCTTTGGATACTTTGAGATGCTTGTTTAACTCCCAAGTGGTGATGCAGATTAAGCTGTTGAAAATAAGAGTGTGGCATCAGTTCAGGCTCTAGATAAATCTGTGAGTCATCAACATATAGATGCCTAAATCATGTGACTGGATAAAATCACCTTGTGAGTGAAAGTAGACAGAAAAGCAAAATGATACAAGAACTGAACCCTGAAGTATTCCAATATTTGGAGAATAGAATATGAGGAAGAACAGACAAAAGAGATTTGCAAGAATTGGGCAAAAATTTGGAGAACACAAAATGGCTGTATTGTCCTAGAAGTCATATTAAGAGTATTTCAGAATTAGAAGTGATTAGCTGTGTTAAATCCTGCTGATGGGTCAAGTACAATGAAGTTAGGAATGATTGCTGGATCTAAGAACATGAAAGTCATATGATAATCTAATATTAGAGTAGCTTAAATGGATTGGTGAAGTAAAACTTTATTTGAATACTTCGAGGAGAAATCCAAGAGATAAATTTCAGATAAGGAATGTAGAGAGCTGTTTCAAAGCTTTGCTATGAATGGAAGGAAAAATGGAACAGTAGTTGAAGGGGACATGGGGTCAAGAGAGCTTTCCATTTTACAATGAGAATTATAAATAGCTGTATGCTGAGGGCAAGGGGGAGGGTTTGAAGATGCAGAGGACAGAGGGGAAATTGCATAAGTAGGCAATAAAGGGGAGAATGCACAAGTTGGAGAGTGTTTAGGCTTAGTCACAGGCTGGCAGGAACAGTCACCCATAGCAACATGATAGAATACATGACCACTGGTACAGGTGGGTGTGTAGGTGAAGAAGTGGGAGCTTTGAGAAGTCCTGACTTCTTCTAGATTTGCAGAATGTGAGCAAGGGCAAAGAAGTGTTAAAAGTTTGGGGAGGGAAGAGACAGTGTGAAATTGTCCTCTGGGAGAGTAAAAATTAATAGCCTAGGAGACAAAAATGATGGGAAACTAATTTAAAAGTGAGTTCAGGGACTCAATTGTGTCCAACTCTTTGTGACTCCATGGACCCCAGCAAGCCAGTTTTCGCTGTCCATCACCAATGCCCAGAGCTTACTCAAACTCATATCCATTGAGTCAGTGATGCCACCCAACCATCTCATCTTCTGCTGTCCCTTTCTCCTCCTGTCTTCAGTCTTTCCCAGCAACAGGGTCTTATACAATGAGGCAGCACTTCACATAAGGTGGCCAAAGTATTACACCTTCAGCTTCAACATCAGTCTTTCCAATGAATATTTAGGACTGATTTCCTTTAAGATTGACTGATTAGATCTCCTTGCAGTCCAAGGGACTCTCAAGAGTATTCCCCAACACCACAGTTCAAAAGCATCAATACTTCAGTGCTCAGCTTTCTTTATAGTCCAACTCTCACATCCATACATGACTACTGGAAAAACCATAGCTTTGGCTAGACGGACTTTTGTTGGCAAAGTAGTGTCTCTGCTTTTTAATATGCTGTCTAGGTTGGTCATAGCTTTTCCAAGGAGCAAGTGTCTTTTAATTTCATGGCTGCAGTCACCATCTGCAGTGATTTTGGAGCCCAGGAAAATAAAGTCTGTCACTGTTTCCATTGTTTCCCCATCTATTTGCCATGAAGTGATGGGACCAGATGCCATGATCTTAGCTTTCTGAATGCTGAGTTTTAAGCCAACTTTTTCACTCTCCTCTTTCACTTTCACCAAGAGGCTCTTTAGTTCTTCGATTTCTGCCATAAGGCTGGTGTCATCTGCCTTTCTCAGGTTATTGATATTTCTCCCAGCAATCTTGATTCCAGCTTGTGCTTCATCTAGCCTGGCATTTTGCATGATGTACTCTGCATATAAGTTAAATAAGCAGGGTGACAATATACAGCCTTGACGTACTCCTTTCCCAATTTGGAACCAGTCTGTTGTTCCATGTCCAGTTCTAACTGTTGCTTCTTGACCTGCATACAGATTTCTCAGGTGGTCTGGTATTCCCATCTCTTGAAGAATTTTCCAGTTTGTTGTGATCCACACAGTCAAAGGCTTTGGCATAGTCAATAAAGCAGAAGTAGATGTTTTTCTGGAACTCTCTTGCTTTTTTTGATGATCCAACAGATGCTGGCAATTTGATCTCTGGTTCCTCTGCTTTTTCTAAAACCAGCTTGAACATCTGGAAGTTCACAGTTCACATACTGTTGAAGCCTGGCTTGGAGAATTTTGAGTATTACTTTGCTAGTGTGTGAGATGAGTGCAATTGTGCAGTAGTTTGAACATTCTTTGGCATTACCTTTCTTTGGGATTGGAATGAAAACTGACTTTTTCCAGTCCCGTGGCCACTGCTGAGTTTTCCAAATTTGCTGGCATATTGAGTGCAGCACTTTCACAGCATCATCTTTCAGGATTTGAAATAGCTCAACTGGAATTCCATCACCTCCACTAGCTTTGTTCGTAGTGATGCTTCCTAAGGCCCACTTGACTTTGCATTCCAAGATGTCTGGCTTTAGGTGAGTGATCACTCCGTTGTGGTTATCTGGGCCATGAAGATATTTTTTGTATAGTTCTTTTGTGTATTCTTGCCACTTCTTCTTAATATCTTCTGCTTCTGTTAGGTCCATACCATTTCTGTCCTTTATTGTGCCCATCTTTACTATGAAGGCTACTCCATCTTCTTGGAGAAATGGAGTAGCCATCATAGTAAACAAAAGAGTCCAAAATGCAGTACTGCATGCCATCTCAAAAATGACAGAATGATCTCTGTTTGTTTCCAAGGCAAACCATTCAGTATCACAGTAATCCAAGTCTATGCCCCAACCAGTAATGCTGAAGAAGCTGAAATTGAATGGTTCTATGAAGACCTACAAGACCTTCTAGAACTAACACCAAAAAAGATGTCCTTTTCATATAGAGGACTAGAATGCAAAAGTAGGAAGTCAAGAGATACCTGGAGTAACAGGCAAATTTGGCCTTGGAGTACAAAATGAAGCAGGTCAAAGGCTAACAGAGTTTTGCCAAGAGAATGAACTGGTCATAGCAAATGCCCTTTTCAACAACACAAGAGAAGACTCTACACATGGACATCACCAGATGGTCAATACTGAAATCAGATTGATTATATTCTTTGCAGCCAAAGATGGAGAAACTCTATACAGTCAGCAAAAACAAGACTGGGAGCTGACTGTGGCTCAGATCATGAACTTCTTATTGCCAAATTCAGACTTAAATTGAAGAAAGTAGGAAAAACCACTAGACCACACAGGTTTGATCTAAATCAAATACCTTACAATTATACAGTGGAAGTGACAGATAGATTCAAGGGATTAGATCTGATAGACAGAGTGCCTGAAGAACTATGGATGGAAGTTCACAACATTGTACAGGAGGCAATGATTAAGACCATCCCCAAGAAAAAGAAATGCAAAAAGGCAAAATAGCTGAGAAAAGAAGAGAAGTGAAAGGCAAAGGAGAAAAGGAAAAGATATACCTATTTGAATGCAGAGTTCCAAAGAAAAGCAAGGAGAGACAAGAAAGCCATCCTCAGTTATCAATCAAAGAAATTTACAAAGGTGCATTCTAAATTCCAAGCCTCAATGCTCAGGCTGCTATAACAAAATGCCATATACTAGATGGCTTAAGCCTGTTATTTATCAGAGCTCTTGAGGCTGGGAAGTCTGAGATCAGTGTCCCAACACAGTTAGGTTCTGTCGAGAGCCCTCTTCCTGGTGTTCAGATGACTGCTTTCTTGCTATATCTTCACAAGCCAGAGAAAGAGAACTAACTCTCTTCTCTTCTTATGCTAATCCCATCATGAGGATCCTACCGACCCTCTTGAATTCATCTAAACCTAATTACTTCCAAAGGCTCCACCTCCAAATACAAACACCAGCAAATTGGAAGTTAAGACTTCAACATATTATGTGTGTTGTGGGGAGGAGTCACATTCAGTCCATAACAGATACTTTTCAAACAACTCATATCAATATGTCTAAAATTAAATGCTAACTTTCCTTTACTTGACGTTCTATTCTGTACTAACTACTGTGTGCGACTAACACACTCACACACACACACAGTGCTTGCATGCTTGCTCAGTCACTCAGTCGTTTCTGATTCTTTGAGACCCCGAGGATTGTAGGCCACCAGGCTCCTCTGTCCGTGGGATTCTCCAGGCAAGAATACTAGAGTGGGTTGCCATTTGCTCCTCCAGGGGATCTTCCTGGCCCAGGAGTTGAACCCGTGTCTATGGAAGTGGAAGGTGGATTCTTTACCATTATGCCACTTGGGAAGCCTGTACTAACTACTAGCTAACATTTATTGAGCCAGCCACTGTGCTAAGAACTTTATCATCATCATCTTATTCAATCTTCACCATAACCTTACTTATTGGATATAACTATTTCCACATCTTACAGATGAGGAAACTGAGCCTATGAGATGTACTTTTATGTGTTTGCTGCTGCTGCTGCTAAGTCACTTCAGTCATGTCCGACTCTGTGCGACACCATGGATGACAGCCCACCAGCCTCCCCCGTCCCTGGGGTTTTCCAGGCAAGAGTACTAGGGTGGGTTGCCATGGCCTTCTCCAGTTTATGTGTTTACAGAACTGTTAAATGTCAAAACCATTATTCAAATCTAATTTAGTTTATCTCCAGGGCTATATTTCTTAAGTACATAGAGAGCCTTATTAGGATATTGTAAGGACTCTGGATTTACTTATCATGAAATGTGTATTTTAAGCTATAGTAATATTTCATTTGGGTTTCCCTGGTGGCTCAGATAGTAAAGAATCTTTCACTTTCTCAATATTTTAGATATTCAAGGAACAATTAAAAATGTCACTGTGGTAGGCAGAATTATGGCATATGCAGATATCTATGTCTTAATCCCTTTAATTCATCAATGTATTTCATTACATAGCAAAGATAAATTAAAGGTATAGATAGAATTAAGATTGCTAATTATCAGACTTCCCTGGTGGCTCAGCTGATAAAGAATCCACCTGCAATGCGGGAGACCTGGGTTCAATCCCTGGGTTGGGAAGATCCCCTGGAGAAGGGAAAGGCTACCCACTCCAGTATTCTGGCCTGGAGAATTCCATGGACTGTATAGTCCATGGGGCCACAAAGAGTCAGACACAACTGAGTGACTTTCACTTTCAAACAGCAGACAGTGCAATTATTTGGAACTGCCCAATGTAATTAGAAATTTTCTTAAAAGTGAAAAAATGCAACAGAGTAAGAAAAGTGGAGAGATATCAGCCTTGGTCCAACATTATTGGTCTTGAAGATGGAAAAATGGAGCCATGAGATAAGGAAAATGAACTAACTTTAGAAAGTGAAAGAGGTAAGGAAACGGATTCTTCCCTTGAATCTCCAAAAGGAACATAGCCCTATACACTTTGATTTTATCTCAGTGATAACCATTTAAGAATTTTACCCTTCATAATTTTCAGATGATAAATTTCTGTAACTTTAAGCCACTCAAATCAGGGTAATAATTTGTTATAGCAGCAGTAGGAAACTGATACAGTCATTATTAACTTTTCTTTCTCCCTCTCCATCATCTCTACCCCAATCCATAACCAAAAGTCTTGTGGGTTTTATCTCCTTAATGTTTATTGATTCATCACTGCCCCTTACCACCATGTTGTTCTAGGAATAATTTAAGATTCTTGCTTGGTTAATATATTCAAACAAGGCCATTTATTTTCACTTTTGTTTAATTCATTAGATTATTATCTCTCAACTAGATATTTGCAGTATTATCTTTTCTAGATACATTTCCTTCCACATATGAGCCACAGTCCACATTTGGGCAAAGTTATTAATCATTCTAAAATGCATAAAATTACACTGGGGAATATGTTAAAAAGGAAAAGCCTTGGATAAAGCCTGAGGATGGAGGAATAAATAAGTTTTTCTTTGTTTCTGTGTAGGATTAGCTTTGTTTGCTTAAGCCATTTGCTTATCCTTATTGTTTCCACACAAAATATTTTGCTTAGAAACTACAACCATGCAGAGTACAGGAAGGTAGATGGTCTGCACAGCTGACAGTCACATGGGTACATTGGTATTTCTTATTCTTTCTTACCACAAGATTTTGCAGTGCAAACCAGTGATTAATTTTCACTCTCCCAGTTAAGAAACTGTTAATCAAGGAGATGATGGTGCCTATTTTTGAAGGAAAACTGCACTTGATAACGTTTTAGAAGTGTTTTACTCTAGTCAGGGAAGGCCAATAAAGAAACAATGATTATTTTCTCGTTACTTTAAAATAGTGTAGTAACAGATGCAAAGAGATATTTATCCCAACTTATTCCTGAGTTCTGATGCTCTATATTTGAATTGTTCATTTGGTGTAATAGAATGACGGTTGGATTGGAGTCCTGAATTCCAAGGATGAATTCTATCTTCAATTGCAAGTATGGGCTCACAAAAAGCCCATGAGGTTTCAGTATGCTCATCTAGAAAAATGAGAGTAGAAGGGAAATTAACCTAAAGTTGGGTGCTGGGCTATACACATTATGTCCATTGTCTCATTTAATCTCCAGAGAAAAGCAAGGGAGCATTAGCTCACAAATCGGTCTTTTCATTCATCTATCTAAAACCCCAAACCTGTGTGATATTTCATAGGCTGAAATATGAACTCTGGAAACCTGTAGACCTCAGTTATAATTCTTCAAGGAAGTATCCATTTCCCCTAAAGGACATCAGGAAGCCTGGTTTCTAGTAACTACTTTACTACTGATAAACCCCGTAACTTTGGGCAAACCACACACTTTCTTGAAGCCTCTGTTATTTTCCCCTCCACAAAATGAGACCACTGGCTTATTTCTATAGTTCTTTCTCTTTGATAGTTTATGCCAGAAGTTGGTGACTATTTTCTACAAAGGGCCAGGTAGCAAGTATTTATATGTTGCAGGGCAGAATGAAGTCTCTGTCACAACTATTCAACTCTGCCTTTACAGCACAAAAACAGCTGTAGACAATATGTAAATAAACAGGCTTGGCTGAATTCCAATAAAACTCGACTCACAAACAGATGATGGCTTGGTTTTAGCCCAGGGTACCTAGTTTGCTGACCCTTATCTATACAGAAATAACAGATTTCATGTGTGCCAACTCTTCCCTGTCCTCTTTGAACTAACATATCAAGAAGTGCATCTTATACATCTCTAACCTAAAGATATCTCTTTACTGAAGCAGAGTTTATCTATGTGCTTCAATTTTAAAAAACTGGATAAAACTGAGAATTTGGAGAAATTAATGATCTGGGTTTTGGTAGCAGCTTGTTAAGAGCAGCACTTAGTTACACAAAGAACAGAAACAGCAAACACCTTGATGAATAAAAGTCCTATAACAGTTATATAGATTTTAAAAACTAGTCTTATCTATCCCAATTTCAATGTATCTTACATGAATCATCAAAAGTTACCAAAAACATTACTTTTCTGAAATTCACAATGATCTTCAATGAGACCTATTGCCTACAAGAGAATATTTTACAAAGAATGGGAAGGAGAGGAGAACGAAGAGTTCTCATGAATTCCTACTCACAGTAAATGGACAAATGGTACATTAAGATGTATTTGATTATGTTCCGCAACTGAAAAGTGGAGAGAGTGGAAACTGAAAAGTGCCCTGGAAATCATTTTCAAGGCCAGCATTTGAACTACGATTAACTTTGGGTTGGTATACTGTAAGCTTTCATTATGGATGGCCTGGCTAGCTGCACCTATGGAAGCATCACTCTGCAATTTATTTTGTTTTTTACTGTCGTTTAATTCTAGTAGCTCTTAGTGCTGAAGATGGATCTGATGCCAATGTGTCACCAAAGATTTTCATCACAGTAATAAGTTCTTCCAAAAACAAGGGGAAACTCATTGGCACATTGACAAATTCCCCCAAAGCGAGTTTGTGATGTGGGCTTATAAACTGGCAAGAGTTTTGATATTTGTGTGTTCTATTTATTTTATATTCTCATTGTTTTCTTTCTACTCAGCAAAGCCTTGAACTTCACTTGTTCAATGAGTTCAGTCATAGAAAATATTCAGAGGACATGGGCAGATGGTGAATTCACTGGGGAGTTTATGCAATTCTCTGGCTCATTCCTTCAATCAAGAATTTTATAGAAGCAATCCCAGTATGGGCTAAAGCATAATCTCCCTTGAAGAAAGACAGAAATGACAAAATGATTAAAAAATAAATTTGAGTAGCCCTCAGTTTTCCCTGTA
Source organism: Odocoileus virginianus (assembly GCF_023699985.2). Classification (NCBI taxonomy): domain Eukaryota; kingdom Metazoa; phylum Chordata; class Mammalia; order Artiodactyla; family Cervidae; genus Odocoileus; species Odocoileus virginianus. The sequence goes on along the minus strand of NW_027224318.1, from coordinate 179,119 downwards.
GAATACTTCCAATTAGATTTTGGCTGAAATCTGCTGGTTCCTCATCCCTGATAGTTGCATTTTTTTTAGTTCATTATAGCATTTTTATCACTGCTATTTCTGTTGTTGTAATAACATTTTCTCATTATTTTTCATCTTGTCAGCCTTTAATGAATTTTAGAAATAAATATGTATTTATTGTATGAGTTTTAGCATTTGGGGGTGCTTACTTTTGACTTGATTAACCTATCTTATTTTACAAATTTGAAACAGAATTTATCATGATGAAAAAATGTTTTTATATATATAATACAGATGTACACACAGATATATGTGTGTATATAACTATAAACACTCTTATGCCTCCCGAAAAGGTCTGTGTCAATTCCTATGGTTCTCAATGAGGTACATTTTTGACCCCTATGGCACAGTTGCCAATGTTTGACCATGTATCTGATAGTCACAACATGGGGAGGGGGTAAATAGGACATTTAATGGCTAGAAGCCAAAGATGCTTCTAACAATTGGATAATATACAGGTTAATTTTCCCACCTCCAGTCAAGGAACATGATTAATTCAGCCCAAATTGTCGATAACTCTGAGATTGAGGAATTCTGGTCTAGAAACATGTAGAAATGTCAATGTACAATTCAAGAAATTACATTTGAAGGTACAGATCTTTAACATGCACATGTGCCTTTACAGTGCACATATGAAAGACTCACAGGAAGTGCTAGAAATTGTTTTGAATGGTATAGAATGATTTTTTTTTATCAAGAACATTGCAAAGCAAGGAACCTTGCAATGCAAAAAATCAACCTATTTTTAATTGGAAAAATAACCAAGAAGCCTTGATTAAGAGTATATATTTATCTTTGCAGTTATCTTTATTGTTGTATCTACCCCAGGCCATTTTTTCTATTTTTCAATTTCCCTCATCCACCCTGCCCTATCCCTTAATCTCCTCTATGTGAGTAATAGAGAGGTTGCTGTTTTTAATTGGAATATAATTGCTTTACAATGTTGTGTTAGCTTCTGTTACACAACAAAGAGAATCAGCTATAAGTATATAAATATCCCCTCTCTCTTGGACCACCTCATCCCACTCATCTAGGTCATCACAGAGCACTGAGCTAAGCTCACCTGTGCTATACAACAGGTTCCCACTAGCTATTTTACACACGGTAGTATATACATATACCGATCCCAATCTCCCAATTTATCCTGTATTTTAATTCAGTGTGAGCCTTGTCCCCCTGAAAATTTGAGGAAAGACACTGGAAATGAGAATCCTCTCTCTGTCTCTGGCTGATAAACCAGAGAGATTTTTAAAGCCGTACTTCCAATTGCATGAATTGAAGAAGCACTGAAGACCTAGAGGGAGACAGAGGAGAAAGTGCTTAAGAAGTTTTGTTGTGCCTTAGGAATGCATTCTCCACTAAGGCACTCTTCAACACTAGGAAGTAAAGGGTAAAGTTGGTTTTCAAGTATTTGAGATGATCAACTGTTGTTTCTTTGAATGAGACACCTTGTGGAAATAATGAAAGAACAAGGGGTCAAGATTTTTTGTTGTACATTCATAAATGTGCATACAGGAACACACACACCTACCTACACTTTAATACAAATATGGTTATATTGTGCATGCTATTTCTGGGCTTCCTGCTGACTCAAACAGTAAAGAAGCTGCCTGCAATGCAGGAGACTTGGGTTTGATCCCTGGATTGGGAAGATCCCCTGGAGGAGGGCATGGCAACCCATTCTAGTATTCTTGCCTGGAGAATCCCATGGACAGGGGCAGGCTACCGTCCATAGTCACAAAGAATCAGACACAACTGAGCAACTGAGTACAGAATGCCATTTGGTGTGTTGTTTTTCTCACTCACCAAAGCATTGTGGACTTCTTTTCATGTCCATTCGCATCAATGCTTTCATGACTGTCACGCATTCTCTTTCCTAGCTTTACAGCACCTTATTAAGCCACTCTTCATTTGATCAACATTTAAGTCATTTGCTACCAAATGCTCCCTATAAAAAACAATGCAGAGGTGATCATGTTTGTGTATACACGTTTATGCATCTTTGGGGTATCATCTTAGAAAATATTCCAGAACATATGCTGAGTCAAATAATATTTAATTGAAGATTTTTGATGCACAACACTAATTGCCCTTCCAAAAAGGTTGGAACAAATTGTGTTCCCACAATCAATGCACTAAAATACCCTCATCCTATGCCTTTCCGGACAGCGGGTTTTCTTATGTTCTTTCACCTTTGTTAATATTTTTCGTCATTATTAATCTGAAGGATGAAAAAGTCTCTTTTCCATTAACTTTTTTGGTAGCTAGTGAAGGTGAGCATCTTTTCATTTTTGATAATCATTTTCAACTCATTTTTTCAATTGGCTTTTCATATTCTTTGCCCATTTTTAAATAACTTCCCTGGTGGCTCAGACGGTAAAGAGTCTGCCTACAATGTGGGAGACCTGGATTCGATCCCTGGGTTGGGAAGATCCCCTGGAGAAGGAAATGGCAACCCACTCCAGTACTCTTGCCTGGAAAATTCCATGGATGGAGGAGCCTGGTAGGCTACAGTCCATGGGGTTGCAAAGAGTCGGACACGACTGAGCGACTTCACTTTCTTTCTTTCATCTTTTTGGTTTTAATTTATATAAGCTTTTGGAATATTAAGAAAATTAGTCTGTCAAATGTACTACAAATACTTCCTCCCAGATTGGCTCTACTTTTATTATGGTATTTTTAGCTTAAAAGAGGCTTTGCATTTTTATGTCATATTTATCAAAATTTTGTGACTTCTAGGTTTACCAGTGAGGCTTAGAAAGACAACTCCCTCATCAAGATCACAAAGAACATTCATACATATCTTCTCCTACAAAGATTTAGTTTTTAGCATTTAGTTATTTCATCTATCTGTAATTTATTTGAGTGCTTTGGAGCGAGGTAATAATCAAGTTTGACAGCTAATGCTAAGCTATGTGATAAGAAAGTCTCGGATCTGAGCTTTACCACTTAATAGCCAAGTGAACTTGGCTTAACCTCTTGAAGTCCATTTCCTCATCTGTAAAAGGAGGGTAATAATACTCCCTAGCTCATAACCTTGTGATGTAAATGAAAGAATCCATTCCAAGAACTTAAAACAAAACAGGAACATGTAAGAATATAATCACGATTAGCTGGACTCTTATTTCTATTGCTATTCTCAATAGATAATATTTTCCCTAGATGATTTATTGATTAGACCACTTTTTTAACCCAAAGATTGAAAATGCTACTTGTATTATATTTCTAATTAAAGTATATGATTAGCCATGGCTAATTCATTTCAATGTATGACAAAAACCACTGCAATGATGTAAAGTAATTAGCCTCCAACTAATAAAAATAAATGGAAAAAAAAAGCATATGATTAGATATATGTTTAAACTCTCTATTATTGTGTTCTTCTGTCTGTGCATTTCCAAAACGTAGGTCCTAGTACTTTCAAAATAGCTTTATAATAGTAAACATTCTTCTCTTGTTCTTGGAATTAATTTTGATATTTTTAATTTATTACAATTAAACTTGTGGTTTTGAGTTTGAGTCATGTATTTAATTTATTAAGAAAGCACAATGCTAACTGCTTTATCCAAAAAACTGGAACAACTTGCATTTTCAATGTTATTCAGAATATGCCCACATCCCACGCCTTTCCTACCAGCAGGTTTTCTCATGTACTTTGCTCTTTGCTAGCTAATATTTTTCTTTGTTATCAATCTGAAAGGTGAAAAATAACTTTTAATATTTATTTTATAGAGACAAGGAGAAATGACACCTTTAAATTATTGTCTTTTTTGTACTTTGCTGCTTTTATTTGAGTCTTTTTCTTTCAATTTCTCAGTAAAGTTTTATATGGCAGATTTCTTTATTTAGTACTTATGGATTGCTTGTTAAATTTATTTCTTAGTATTTTATTTTCACTTTATTTTTGACTGCTTATTAAAAAAAATTTCCGTTACATTTAAATTTGCTTTTGTTAGTGTAAATGGAAGATATTAATCACTTTATATGAATTTTGCATTATCTTCATATCAAATATGTAAAAGTGCATTATCTAGCACTTTTTATTTTTTTCATTTATTTTTATTAGTTGGAGGCTAATTACTTTACAATATTGTAGTGGTTTTTGCCATACATTGACATGAATCAGCCATGGATTTACATGAGTTCCCCATCCCGATCCCCGATCCCCCCTCCTGCCTCCCTCCCCATCCCATCCCTCTGGGTCTTCCCAGTGCACCAGCCCCAAGCACTTGTCTCATGCATCCAACCTGGGCTGGTGATCTGTTTCACCCTAGATAATATACTTGTTTCAATGCTATTCTCTCAGAAATTCCCACTCTTGCCTTCTCCCACAGAGTCCAAAAGTCTGTTCAGTACATCTGTGTCTCTTTTTCTGTTTTGCATATAGGGTTATCATTACCATCTTTTAAAATTCCATATATATGCATTAGTATACTGTATTGGTGTTTATCTTTCTGGCTTACTTCACTCTGTATAATGGGCTCCAGTTTCATCCATCTCATTAGAACTGATTCAAATGAATTCTTTTTAATGGCTGAGTAATATTCCATTGTGTATATGTACCATAGCTTCCTTATCCATTCATCTGCTGATGGGCATCTAGGTTGCTTCCATGTCCTGGCTATTATAAACAGTGCTGCAATGAACATTGGGGTGCACGTGTCTCTTTCAGATCTGGTTTCCTTGGTGTGTATGCCCAGCAGTGGGATTGCTGGGTCATATGGCAGTTCTATTTCCAGGTTTTTAAGGAATCTCCACACTGTTCTCCATAACGGCTGTACTAGTTTGCATTCCCACCAACAGTGTAAGAGGGTTCCCTTTTCTCCACACCCTCTCCAGCATTTATTTATCTAGCACTTTTTAAATAATTTTAAATAATAGTGGTGAAAACAGCAGTGTTATTTTGTTCCTGAATTTACATTCAGCTTTTTCAATTTTTTTTTGCAATAAAATATAAGGTTTTTAATTTGTGTTATATATCACACTTTTTAGGGAAGCATTCATGTTTTAATGAAGGTTGAATTTTATAAAGCCTTTATTGGTATTTACCAGTATGATGACATTTTTATCTTTTTTGACTTGTTAATATGGTAAATTACATTTATGCCGTCCCTAAGGAATTCCTGTTATCGAACTCTTTGCATTCCTAGAGTGCCTCCTGCTTCATTAGTATTCATTTATTCTGTTGATACGCTGTTGAATTACATTTGCAAATGTTTCATCTCAGATTTTTGCAGAAATACTCACAATGTACATTTTTTAGTAGTTTTCTTCACATTTGTTGCCCTCATCAGGTTCAGGTTGGGTATTAGCATTATGCTGCCTTAAAAAATAATTAGAAATTTTCCCTTGTCATTCCAAGCTCTAAAACAGTTTCAAATGCATAGATGTTATAGGATTATAACTTCTAAAAGAGTGATCTGTGCAGACAGAGAGAGGAATGAATTTAAAATCTGGACCTACTACTTTTTCTTTGTTTCAACATTTATAAATGATCATAATAATAAAATTCATCAAATGAGTCTCTTCAGAAGACATCAAAAGGTAATGAATGTAACTGAAAGCTCGCACCTCTTTTAATTTCCCTCTTTTTCACTCATCCACCATAAATGAGTCACAGGGATGAAATGTACAGCATGGGACATTTAGTCAATAACTATATAATATCATTGTGACAGATGGTAACTAGACTTATCATGGTGACCATTTTAAAATACAGAGAAATATCAAATCATTATATTGTGTAACAGGAATTAGCATAATGTACTAGGTTCATTATACTTCAAAAACAAACACAGACACAAAAAAAGAGATCAGATTTGTGGTTTCTGGAGGCAGGGGCTGTAGGGGGTGGAAGATGAAGGTGGTCAAAAGGTACAAACTTCCAGTTATAAAATAAATAATTACTATGAATGTAATATACAGCATGATTACTATAATTAACATTACTGTATACACGTGAAAGTTGCTAATAGAGTAAATCCTGAGTTTTCATGACAAGGAAAATGCATTTTTTTTTTTATTTTGTGTATATATGAGATGATAGATGTTTACTAAACTTATTGTGGCCATCATTTCATGACGTTTGTAACTCAAATCATTATGCTGTACATCTTATATAGTGCTGTATGCCAGTTGTATCTCAATAAAACTTGAAGAAAAATAAATAAAATTACACCAATTTTATTCTTAAAAAGAGATAATAAATATAAAACGCTTAGCATATATGCCTTATGCGTGCCGTGTGCATGCTAAGTCGCTTCAGTCATGTCCGACTCTTTGAGACTTTATGGACTGTAGTCCCCCAAACCCCTCTGTCCATGGGGTTCTCCAGGCAAGAATCCTGGAGTGGCTTGCCATTTCCTCCTCCAAGGGATCTTCCTAACCAGGAGATCAAACCTTCATCTCTTCTGTCTCCTGCATTGGCAGGCATGTTCTTTACCACTAGTGCCACCTGAGAAGCCAGAATATTCCTTAGTTCAGTTCAGCTCAGTCACTCAGTCGTGTCCGACTCTTTGTGACCCCATGAACTGCAACAGGTCAGGCTTGCTTGTCCATCACCAACTCCCGGAGCTTGTTCAAACTCATGTCCATCCAGTCAGTAATGCCATCCAATCATCTCATCCTCTGTTATCCCCTTCTCCTCCTGCCTTCAGTCTTTCCCAGCATCAATGTCTTAGCATATGCCTTGCAAGGCATTAAATAAATGAACGTTATGCTATCCATTTCTCAAAATATGGAAAATTTCACCTGTGAAACCATTTTTTTTCCTGACAATTTGATTAAGAAGAAAATACAGAAAAAAGAATACAATTCTTCTATAGCTTCATCAATTTCTATCATGATTATTAGCCCATTTCTGCTTTTTGTCTTTTTGAGTCATTTTGGAGATATATATTTTTCTAGAAAGTACCCATTCCAGTCATGCTAAAATATTAAAAAACATTGTGACTGTACAATACATTCTTAAATGATCTCTGCACTTGAGGTTAGTTTGTCTTTCTTAATATTTTCTCTCTTTTCTTCTTAATACAAGTAGCTCTTAATTTTTTATTTTTCTCATATTTTAAGTCTTATTATATAGTTCTATCAAACAGAAAACTATATATAATGATAAAATTAATGGTTGTGTACCTAACATTCAGCTGTGCCAAATCTCAGTATTCTCCCATATGTCAGGCATGCTTCCCTTTACAGTTTCAAAGAATAAAATATTGAAGATAGAATAAATCTCCTTGTGTATCCTTCCTTTGTTCACTTCTTGTTCCATGTTGCCTAGTAATATCTTGAATTTTGTGTCTATACATACCAAATTTGATGGTTAATTCTATTCACCAACTATTTTCAATTCTTAGAATTTCTGAGCATATAGCAGGATGGCGCTTCTCAGTCCCTTTGAGGTGGGAGGGGACCTTATGGCTACTTCTAGCCAATACATTATGAATAGAGATAATATGTGCCATGTTGAGGCCAGATCACTTAACTGTTCATCTGAGGTTCTCAAATGCTCTATGTCCATCCTGCATGGCAACCTCCAATTTTCCAGATAATGGGTGCTGAATTGCCTGAGCCTCAGAATAAAGATGATGTGGGGCTAGACTCCTTAAAAACCCTCAACTGACTTACCACGCAAGTGAGAAATAGACCTTGGGTGCTTGAAATTTCTGAGATTATTTTATTGCCTTTGTTGTTTTTACCACAACCCAATTCAAACTATCTTGACCAGTGCATCCATAAACAACAGATACTATGTTTTCATCTCTACACAAATGTTATCAAGCCTCTTATGCCCTCCCACATCTCACCTTTCTCATCTGATATTATGTTTTTAAAGATTAATCCATGTGTTACCTGCATAGTTTTTTTTCATTTTAAGGACTGCTTATTTTTCTGCTGTCTGAGTGAACCAAAATGAATTTACCCTTTCTTCTATTACTGGGCATGTGTGTTGTTTCCAATTTTACACTGTTAATGATGATGCTACATTATAGGACACTTCACACTATGAACATTTTATGTGAGTGCAATTATCAGCTTATGGACCACATGCATCTTTAAATTATTGAGTCTTATTAAAATCCTCTCCTCTGTGATTATAGAAATTTGCACTTCAGCCAGCACTACATAAAAATTCCTGTTTCTACATCCTACCAACACTTAATATTGTCAGAAATTCTCATCTTATTAGTATTATTTATGGTATTAATTTGCACTTTCCTGATTATTAGTATGGGCTTCATAAGTAGTTTGGTGGTAAAGCATCTGTCTGCCAATGCAAGAGATGTCAGAGATGTGGATTTGATCCCTGGGCCAGAAAGATCCCCTGGAGAAGGAAATGGCAATCTGCTCCAGTATTCTTGCCTGGAGAATCCCATGGACAGAGGAGCCTGGTGAGCTACAGTCCACAGGGTCACAAAGAATTGGACACAACTGAGAGACTGAGCACATACGATTACCGGTGTAACTGAGCATCATTTTGTATGCCTATTTTCCATGCATAAATGACATTTACCAGTACATGGTGTCATTTAGTTGCTAAGTTGTGTCCGACTCTTGCAACCCCATGGACTGTAGCCACCAGGCTCCTCTGTCCATGGGATTTCCCAGGCAAGAATACTGAAGTGGGTTACCAGCACATTTACTTTGTATCCCCCCCCCATCTTGGATTTTGTTAATTGACATTTAGTGGTGCTCTTATAAGTTACATCCACTGGAAATATCTTCTCCGAGTCTGTTTGTTTTTCATTTTGTCCTATATAAGTTTTAAATTTCAGTGTTGTCAAACACTATATCTCAATGTATTCATTTATCACTTGACCTGTTCTTCATAGCTTTAAGATATAATTCACACATTATACAATTAACATATTTAATGTGTAAAATTTACTGCTTTTCAGTATATTCACAGTTTATATAACTGCCACTGCAGTCAATTTTAGAACACTTTTATCACCTTAAAAAGCAACCCTATACCTTTTAGTAAATTCTGCCAATCTCCATTCCTCCAGCCATAAGCAATTTCTGTCCCTCTAGATTTCCCTGTTCCAGATGTTTCATCTTATGTGACTAGTTTTTTCAATTTGCATAATATTTTCAAGGTTCATCCATGTTGTAGCATGATTTCACCTTTGCATACCTTTAAAAGGAGATCCTTCCCTAACCTGAACCCATAATACTAGTGTTTTTTTGTTTACTTCATTAAATAATATACTTTGATTTTCTCATGTAGGTCTTTAATCTGTTAAGAATTGATATTAGTGTTTGATTGGAGGCAGGGAACTATTTTCCCATATGGATGGCCAATTATATTAGCAACATTTATTAAAATACTCTGCCTTTCCCTTCAGATTTATATCATTACTGATAGTACATAACAAGGTTCCATATTTTGTGTTTGTTTCTAGTCTCCATACTATGATCATGTGCTCTGTATGTCTGTTTTCAAGTATCTTACTGTTTTGGATGCTATGGCTCTAATTTTTTTTTTTTTTTTTTTTTTTTGCTGTTAGGCTCTTTTATTTATTTATTTATTTATTTTTTTTTCATTTATTTTTATTAGTTGGAGGCTAATTACTTCACAACATTTCAGTGGGTTTTGTCATACATTGACATGAATCAGCCATGGAGTTACATGTATTCCCCATCCCGATCCCCCCTCCCACCTCCCTCTCCACCCAATTCCTCTGGGTCTTCCCAGTGCACCAGGCCCAAGCACTTGTCTCATGCATCCCACCTGGGCTGGTGATCTGTTTCACTATAGATAATATACATGCTGTTCTCTCGAAACATCCCACCCTCGCCTTCTCCCACAGAGTCCAAAAGTCTGTTCTGTACATCTGTGTCTCTTTTTCTGTTTTGCATATAAGGTTATCATTACCATCTTTCTAAATTCCATATATATGTGCTAGTATGCTGTAATGTTCTTTATCTTTCTGGCTTACTTCACTCTGTATAATGGGCTCCAGTTTCATCCACCTCATTAGAACTGATTCAAATGAATTCTTTTTAATGGCTGAGTAATATTCCATGGTATATATGTACCACAGCTTCCTTATCCATTCATCTGCTGATGGGCATCTAGGTTGCTTCCATGTCCTGGCTATTATAAACAGTGCTGCGATGAACATTGGGGTGCACGTGTCTCTTTCAGATCTGGTTTCCTCAGTGTGTATGCCCAGAAGTGGAATTGCTGGGTCATAAGGCAATTCTATTTCCAGTTTTTTAAGAAATCTCCACACTGTTCTCCATGACGGCTGTACTAGTTTGCATTCTCACCAACAGTGTCAGAGGGTTCCCTTTTCTCCACACTCTCTCCAGCATTTATTGCTTGTAGATTTTTGGATAGCAGCCATCCTGACTGGCGTATAATGGTACCTCATTGTGGTTTTGATTTGCATGTCTCTGATAATGAGTGATGTTGAGCATCTTTTCATGTGTTTGTTAGCCATCTGTATGTCTTTCTTGGAGAAATGTCTGTTTAGTTCTTTGGCCCATTTTTTGATTGGGTCATTTATTTTTCTGGAATTGAGATGCAGGAGTTGCTTGTATATTTTTGAGATTAATCCTTTGTCTGTTGCTTCATTTGCTATTATTTTCTCCCAATCTGAGGGCTGTCTTTTCACCTTGCTTATAGTTTCCTTTGTTGTGCAAAAGCTTTTAAGTTTCATTAGGTCCTATCTTGTTTATTTTTGCTTTTATTTCCAATATTCTGGGAGGAAGGTTATAGAGGATCCTGCTGTGATTTATGTCGGAGAGTGTTTTGCCTATGTTCTCCTCTAGGAGTTTTATAGTTTCTGGTCTTACATTTAGATCTTTAATCCATTTTGAGTTTATTTTTGTGTGTGGTGTTAGAAAGTGTTCTAGTTTCATTCTTTTACAAGTGGTTGACCAGTTTTCCCAGCACCACTTGTTAAAGAGGTTGTCTTTTTTCTATTGTATATCCTTGCCTCCTTTGTCGAAGATAAGGTGTCCATAGGTTCGTGGATTTATCTCTGGGCTTTCTATTCTGCTCCATTGATCTATATTTCTGTCTTTGTGCCAGTACCATACTGTCTTGATGACTGTGGCTTTGTAGCAGAGCCTGAAGTCAGGCAGGTTGATTCCTCCAGTTCCATTCTTCTTTCTCAAGATTGCTTTGGCTATTCGAGGTTTTTTGTATTTCCATACAAATTGTGAAATTATTTGTTTGCATTCTGTGAAAAATACTGTTGGTAGCTTGATAGGGATTGCATTGAATCTATAGATTGCTTTGGGTAGAATAGCCATTTTGACAATATTGATTCTTCCAATCCATGAACATGGTATGTTTCTCCATCTGTTTGTGTCCTCTTTGATTTCTTTCATCAGTGTTTTATAGTTTTCTACGTATAGGTCTTTTGTTTCTTTAGGTAGATATACTCCTAAGTATTTTATTCTTTTTGTTGCAATGGTGAATGGTATTGTTTCCTTAATTTCTCTTTCTGTTTTCTCATTGTTAGTGTATAGGAATGCAAGGGATTTCTGTGTGTTAATTTTATATCCTGCCACTTTACTATATTCATTGATTAGCTCTAGTAATTTTCTGGTAGAGTCTTTAGGGTTTTCTATGTAGAGGATCATGTCATTTGCAAACAGAGAGAGTTTCACTTCTTCTTTTCCTATCTGGATTCCTCTTACTTCTTTTTCTGCTCTGATTGCTGTGGCCAACACTTCCAAAACTATGTTGAATAGTAGTGGTGAGAGTGGGCACCCTTGTCTTGTTCCTGATTTCAGGGGAAATGCTTTCAATTTTTCACCATTAAGGGTGATGCTTGCTGTGGGTTTGTCATATATAGCTTTTATTATGTTGAGGTATGTTCCTTCTATTCCTGCTTTCTGGAAAGTTTTAATCATAAATGGATGTTGAGTTTTGTCAAAGGCTTTCTCTGCATCTATTGAGATAATCATATGGTTTTTATCTTTCAATTTGTTAATGTTCTGTATTACATTGATTGATTTGCAGATATTAAAGAATCCTTGCATTCCTGGGATAAAGCCCACTTGTTCATGGTGTATGATCTTTTTAATATGTTGTTGGATTCTGTTTGCTAGAATTTTGTTAAGGATTTTTGCATCTATGTTCATCAGTGATATTGGCCTGTAGTTTTCTTTCTTTGTGGCAGCTTTGTCTGGTTTTGGAATTAGGGTGATGGTGGCCTCATAGAATGAGTTTGGAAGTTTACCTTCCTCTGAAATTTTCTGGAAGAGTTTGAGTAAGATAGGTGTTAGTTCTTCTCTAAATTTTTAATAAATCTTGCTCCCTAAAATTGAAAACCCCTTACAGTACTTTTGAAAATTCTTTTACTTATTCTGGGTTCTTTGTAGTTCCATTTCATTTTTAGGATCAACTTCTCAAAATCCATGAAAAATTTCATATCATAATTTTGATTATAATTTCATTGAATCAATATATTCATTAATATATTAATATTATATTAATATTTCATTAATATATTAATGGAAAATTGATATATTTATTATACAAATGTGTGTGTACATGTCTGTGTGTTAGTCAGTCAGTCATGTCTGACTCTTTGAGATCCCGTGGACTGTAGCCCACCAGACTCCTCTGTCCATGAGATTTTCCAAGCAAGAATACTGGAGTAAGTTGCTATGTCCTCCTCCAGGGGATCTTCCCAACCAGGGGTAGAACCCAGGTCTCCCACATTGCAGGCAGATTCTTTACCATCTAAGCCACCAGGGAATATTTCCATCCAAACGTGTGGTATATATTTCCTTTTGCTTAAATTTACTGTATTACTTCATACAATATTCTATCAATTTCACTACAAAAAAATTGTGTGTTTTCTGTTATTCTTTTCCCTAGGTATCTTATAGTTATTTTTAAATGATGTGCAAGTAATATCTTTTATAAAAATGCATTGTCTAGTTGTCAGTGTTGTGTAAAAATGCAATTTATTTTTTCTTATGTTGTTCTTGTGTATCTTTCATTAGAACTTCCTTATTAGTTCTAATAATTTCATAGCATGGAGGTTTTCTCAGTTTTCCATATAAACAATCATATTGTTTGGGAATACTAAACTCTCTTTCTCTTTTTCTATCTTTCCAATCCTAACATATTCTAGTTATTTTCCTCATCTTAAAGTTCTGCCTATGGCCTCCTGTGCAATGTTGAATGTGAAAGTGACAGCAGCTGCCCTTTTCTTATTTTTGACTTTAAATATTTCATCATTAAGTATGATGTTTGCTAAAGGTTTTTGCAGGTTGTACTTTATCATGTTAGGAAGGTTGCCTTATATTCCTAGTTTACTTGGAGTTTTTGAAAATCAAGAATGTGTGTTGAAATTTATAAAATGCTATTTCCCTCCTTAATGAGATGTTTCTGTGATTGTTTTCCTTTAATATCAGTATCTTCAAATGATGAGTTATGCTAAATAATTTACTCAATTTAAATCATGGGTAAATTCCTGAGAGAAAAGTTCCTTGCTCTAAGACATGCAACCACATACACATAAATGTACATAACATCGGTGCACATATATTTTTGTGTGCACATATATATTACTGAATTTTATTGGTTTAACCTACTCCAGTATTATAACCTGGAGAATCCCATGGACAGAAGAGCCTGGTGGGCTTCATTCATATGGTCACCAAGAGTTGGACACAACTGAAGTGACTTAGCAGTAGCATCAGCATATATTGCTGAATTTGACAGGCTTAAAATATATTTAGTGTTTTTCTGTCTATAATGGTAAGTGATTTTGACCTAAAGTTTTATTTTCCTGAACTAACTTTTATCTTACCAATAACTTAATACAAATTTGGAAAATTAGACCTGTTTGTAAAGGAATGGAAAGAAAGATTATCTAGTACTTGAATATTTGGAAATGCATACCTTTAAATGTCTAGATGCTTTTGAGGTAGGAGATGATTGAGTCAATTTCTGTCATGAATTTTGCTCTATTCAGATTTTCTGTTTTTCTTCTGCTTTAAAAAAATAATCTTTGAGACTTCTTTATTCCTCCAAATAATTATTCTTAATACAGATATTGTTTAAAACCCTTCTTATTTTGTATTCTCCATGTATACTTGAATTGTTTTGCTCACAATTCCTTCTTGTCTCTCATTCTTTCTATCTCAGTTAATGTTCCCTCTTTCTGAGTTGCATCTTTTAGTGTTTCTTTTAGTGATGACCTGTTAGTTGTAATGGATCCCAGACCTTTACTGTCTGAACACTCTTATTTTGCCTTCTCTTCAGAGAGATCATTTACTTAGGTATAGAATTTTAGGGTTATAGCTCCAAAATTTGGCAATATTTATTTTACCATATTCTGGCTTCAGTCTTGCTATTAAGTAGTATGTTGTCAATTTGCTTACTGTTAAGTAGTTTACAGTCAAGTTGTAGACAGTTGTGTATTTTTCTTTGTTTTCATTGTCTTTGATGTCATGAAGTTTCCCTGTGATATGTCTAGATATGTTTCATGAATAAAATGCTTTCTGACTATCTTTTTTATTTCCCTAATATTTAATATTTTAGAGGTTATACTTATTAGTCTGTATTAAACAATGATTACCATTTGTAATATGTGTTTTCAAACTATACATTCTCCCCAACCATGCATTTCTGGATTTCTTATTAATTCCCCAGGGGATCTTATTGAGAGCTGATTTCATTGATGGTAATTGAATCCAGTGGAGTGGATGAATTTGTTCAGAGCACACTGAGAAGTGAATATAGATTAGAAGATCAGAAGACTGAGAAATATAAAAAGATTATTGATGAGCTTATGAGAGCAATTTCAAATGACTGGTAGGAACAGAATCCTAATTACAGTGGAAAGTTGGCTGTGGAGTGATTTGCAGCTAAGGCAGAGGATAGATATAGGATAGTAGCTGGTGGGATTTGGAGGAGGGCAAAGGTTAAGATGGAAATGGTGTTATATTTAAATGTAGCTGTGACATATCAATAATGAAACTGGAGATTAAAAGAGTGGATATTTTAAAAATTAATTTCCTTTGACGATGGAAGGTGAAAGGATGCAAAGCACACTTAAGAGTAGCAGCTGCTCTATTAAAACCATAAGAAATGAGAAAAGAACAGCTGCCCATACATATATAGTCACACTTGCTTATCATCAATCTTTCCTACTTTTTAAAAACATCTGCTTTGAGTGATTTTTACCCACTGTATTTAATTGTAATTATTTTAAATTAATTTTTATTGGCATATAGTTTGATTTACAATGCTGTGTTAATTTCGTGTGTGTGAATCAGTTAGACATATAGTCACTTATTCTTTTTTAGGTTCAGTTCAGTTCAGTCACTCAGTCATGTCTGACTCTTTGCAACCCCATGAATCGCAGCACGCCAGGCCTCCCTGTCCATCACCAACTCCCGGAGTTTACTCAAACTCATGTCCATCAAGTCGGTGATGCCATCCAGCCATCTCATCCTCTGCCATCCCCTTCTCCTCCTGCCCCCAATCCCTCCCAGCATCAGGGTCTTTTCCAATGAGTCAACTCTTCACATGAGGTGGCCAAAGTACTGGAGTTTCAGCCTCAGCATCAGTCCTTCCAATGAACACCCAGGGCTGATCTCCTTTAGGATGGACTGGTTGGATCTCCTTGCAGTCCAAGGGACTCTCAAGTGTCTTCGTCAACACCACAGTTCAAAGGTCATTACAAAGTATTGAGCAAGCATTCCCTGTGCTATACAGTAGGTTCTTACTAGTTACCTGTTTTATGTATAATAGTGTAATTATAACTATTCATAAACTATATTGCCAATTTTTCAAAGACAAGTGTGTGTGTCTCACTTGTCAATTGTTTTATGGGTTAGCACATATTTTTCTCTACATAATAGCCTCTGACTTGTAGTTCTAGAGACATTTGCCACAAGACTTCACTACTTCTGTTCAGAAGCTGGGTCAGGAAAAAAGATGATGATATGTTCAGTCATACGGTTGCTCTTTCACCTCTATCTCTCCTGTAGAGAGCTGCAGTCAAGGAACACAATGTAAACAGGGTGTGCTCAGTATCTTTTATGATCTGTTCTTGCCTCTAGGCCCCATCTTTCCAAACTGAGAGCTATCGGTGGAAATTTTCACTTACTGTGTGAGAGTATTGTCGGCCTTCGAGAGCTAGAAAGTCTGGAAGGTGGTTTTCTCCTTCCTCTCAGTCTACACTGTATTTTACCTGACCACTATTATCTGAAGTTTGTATTATGGAGCATGCGAATTTTCCTGGCCTCTGTAAAGTTTGCTTGTTTTGTTCGTTTTGGTGGCTATCAGAGAGGAGGTGTTGTCACAGTGCCATGATTTCAACGTTTTTTTCCAGAATTTCTAGAGCAGACTCTGAGGCCCTGATGTGTCCTTTCCTAGTTCTCTGTTACCCAGCACATCACTCAGTCCTGAAGACCAGGTGGGATTCAGAGAGGTAGAAAAGATGATAGAATGGTCTTTACCCATTCTAACCCAATAACACATTCGAATAATTTCATATTTGTAGGGGATATTTCCCACATGTAGAAGCTGGGACGCTAGATCCCTCAGTGTGCCAATTAATTATCATTGTGTATGTGAACCACCTTCATAAGATCCTACAGAAAGGAATATCAGCCATGGATGAAAAATGTAATTTAGCTTAATTTTTAATAAAAATCATCCCTAATGCTTGTGTTGTGTAGAGTGTACAGTTTAAAATGTTCTTTCCCTTGCTAGTGGAGTGAGTTATTATAACATTAGTGCATGAAACAATATACGTTAGACTCTGTCCAAAACAGTTTTCATGTATTAACTAATTTAATTCTTCTACAAACCTAATGGTAGCTTCTATTATTATCCTTATTTTAGATACCAGGGGACTGAAGGACTGAGAGGGCTGACAACTTGCCCAAAGTTACACAGTTAGTTAGTCACACGTGAATGCCAAGCCTCCTCACTGTGGAATGCACAGCTCTAACCACTGTGGCAACATGCCACCTCGGGTGTGATCCACCACAACAGTGCAAGGTAAGCAGGGCTTTTATCCAGACTCTCCAGAAGAGCAGCCCAGTGTTCAGAGAGGTGAGAGACTTGTCCAGAATAACATTGTAGCAGCAAAAAGTGACAAAGGTGAGAAAGAGATTCAGTTCAGTTCAGTCACTCAGTTGTGTCTGACTCTTTGCGATCCCATGAATCGCAGCACGCCAGGCCTCCCTGTCCATCACCAACTCCCGGAGCCTACCCAAACTCATGTCCATTGAGTCAGTGATGCCATCCAACCATCTCATCCTCTGTCATCCCCTTCTCCTCCTGCCTTCAATCTTTCCCAGCATCAGTTCAGTTCAGTTCAGTTCAGTCACTCAGTCATGTCCGACTCTTTGCGACCCCATGAATCGCAGCACACCAGGCCTCCCTGTCCATCACCAACTCCCGGAGTTTACTCAAACTCATGCCCATCGAGTCGGTGATGCCATCCAGCCATCTCATCCTCTGTCGTCCCCTTCTCCTCCTGCCCCCAATCCCTCCCAGCATCAGGGTCTTTCCCAATGAGTCAACTCTTTGCATGAGGTGGCCAAAGTATTGGAGTTTCACCCTCAGCACCAGTCCTTCCAATGAACACCCAGGGCTGATCTCCTTTAGGGTGGACTGGTTGGATCTCCTTGCAGTCCAAGGGACTCTCAAGAGTCTTCTCCAACACCACAGTTCAAAAGCATCAATTCTTCTGCGCTCAGCTTTCTTTATAGTCCAACTCTCACAGCCATACATGACCACTGGAAAAACCATGGCCTTGACTAGATGGACCTTTATTGACAAAGTAATGTCTCTGCTTTTTAATATGCTGTCTAGGTTGGTCATAACTTTCCTTCCAAAGAGTAAGCATCTTTTAATTTCATGGCTGCAATCACCATCTGCAGTGATTTTGGAGTCCCCCAAAATAAAGTCAGCCACTGTTTCCACTGTTTCCCCGTCTATTTGCTCTCCTGAAAAGTTCACTTTTCTTTGTCCTTAGTTACACTGTCTCTGCCCATGTTCTGTCTTTTCATATTTCTAAAGACTACTACCCTGTTATGGTAGGTTATTCTCCAAGTGGAAATGTTGCAAATACATAATACCAGTACCTCTCTGATAAGGAGTTGTGAGTCTTATATTAGATAATAATATTAAATTCCTCCCATAATCCTTACACATAACAAGTTCTCCATAAATGGAGTGCAGTGCCTATTAGATTGTTTTCCTGATTCTTAGTCCTTTATTCTGCTTCTCTTTACTCCAGAGCAACTAGTAACTTTTTTGACATTTATCTCTTTGGCCTCATCCCTTGATCGTTGCTGCTTCCCTTAGCTTTCTATTTTTACTAACTGCTGGGCTCAGTTTCTTTCATGAAGCCTGCCAGGCTTTGGAGGAAAAAAAAGAAAAGAAAAGACTGGAATAAAATACTAATAAAGAGACAAAGTCTGGAAGTCTACAGGAAACAGGACATCAGTGACAGGAAGTATGAGAAATACTTGTGAGTAACAGTGAGCAGAGTTCAGAGCTGAAGTGAATGCTAAACAAGTATATAACATTTATATGATAAAGGATAAAATAAGACAAAAATGATCATCTTCCAAAAGTAGTACATTGTACAAAGCCCCACATAGTAAATACAGCAGCTTCACTTTTTGGATTTATGCCTAAAGCTTCAATGAAGCCTATGTCTTTTAAACTTTTTTTCACATAATTTTATCATTGTCAACTGTAATTGCAGATTGATTGTAGCTGCCATGAACATAGAATATCAATTATAAATACACTTATTGTGGTGTTTCGCCTTGGGTTTATCCTGTTTGGGACTCTCTGGGTTTCTTGGACTTGTGTGACTATTTCCTTCCCTATTTTAGGGAAGTTTTCAGCTATTATCTCCTTGAGTATTTTCTCATGGCCTATCTTTATGTCTTCTTCTTCTGGGACTCCTATAACTCAAATGCTGGGGCATTTCACATTGTCCCAGAGGTCCCTGAGTCGTTCTCATTTCTTTTGATTCTTTTTTCTTTTTTCCTCTCTGCTTCATTTATTTCCATCATGTTATCTTCTACCTCACTTATCCTATCTTCTGCCTCCGTTATTCTACTGTTGGTTCCCTCCAGAATGTTTTTGATCTCATTTATTGTATTATTCATTTTTAATTGACTCTTTTTTATTTCTTCTAGGTCCTTGTTAAACATTTCTTGCATCTTCTCAATCCTTGTCTCCAGGCTATTTATCTGTAACTCTATTTTGTTTTCAAGATTTTGGATCATTTTTATTATCATTATTCTAAATTCTTTTTTTTTTTAATTTATTTTTATTAGTTGGAGGCTAATTACTTTACAATATTGTAGTGGGTTTTGCCATACATTGATATGAATCAGCCATGGATTTACATGTGTTCCCCATCCCGATCCCCCTCCTGCCTCCCTCCCCATCCCATCCTTCTGGGTCTTCCCAGTGCACCAACCCCGAACACTTGTCTCATGCATCCAACCTGGGCTGGTGATCTGTTTCACCCTTGATAGTAAACTTGTTTCAGTGCTATTCTCTCAGAACATCCCACCCTTGCCTTCTCCCACAGAGTCCAAAAGTCTGTTCTGTACATCTGTGTCTCTTTTTCTGTTTTGCATATAAGGTTATCGTTACCATCTTTTAAAATTCTATATATATGCTTTAGTATACTGTATTGGTGTTTATCTTTCTGGCTTGCTTCACTCTGTATAATGGGCTCCAGTTTCATCCATCTCATTAGAACTGATTCAAATGAATTTTTTTAATGGCTGAGTAATATTCCATAGTGTATATGTACCAGAGCTGTCTTATCCATTCATCTGTTGATGTACATCTAGGTTGCTTCCATGTCCTGGCAATTGTAAACAGTGCTGTGATGAACATTGGGGTGCACGTGTCTCTTTCAGATCTGGTTTCCTCAGTGTGTATTCTAAATTCTTTTTCAGGTAGATTCCCTATCTTCTCCTCTTTTGTTTGTCTTGGTGAGCATTTTTCATGTTGCTTTACTTGCTGGGTATTTCTCTGTCTTTTCATCTTATTTAGATTGCTGTGTTTTGGGTGGCCTTTCTGTATTCCGGTAGTCTGTGTTTCCTTTTTATTGTGGAGATTTCTCCCAGTGGGTGGGGTTAGACGATTGGCTTGTTGAGGTTTCCTGGTTAGGGAAGCTTGCATTGGTGTTCTGGTGGGTGGAGCTGGATTTCTTCTCTCTGGAGTGTAATGGAGTGTCCAGTAGTGAGTTTTGAGATGGGTTTGGTGTGACTTTGGGCAGCCTGTATATTGACGCTCAGGGCTATATTCTTGCGTTGCTGGAGAATTTGCATGGTATGTCTTGCTCTGGGACTTATTGGCTCTTGGGTGGTGGTTGGTTTCAGTGTAGGTATGGAGACTTCTGGATGATATCTTATTAATTAATGTTCCCTGGAGTCAGGAGTTCTCTGGTGTTTTCAGGTTGGGCTTAAGCCTCCTGCCTCTGGTTTTCAGTCTTATTCTTACAGTAGCCTCAAGACTTCTCCATCCATACAGCACTGATGATAAAACTTCTAGGTTAATGGTGAAAAGATTCTCCACAGTGAGGGACACCCAGAGAGGTTCACAGAGTTACATGAAGAAGAGGAGAGGGAGGAAGGAGATAGATGTGAGCAGGAGGAGAAAAAGGGGGATTCAAGAGAGGAGAGACAGATCTAGGTTGTACTCTGTTCCCTAAGTGTTCTCCACAGCCCAGAACACCACAAGAGATTCACAGAATTGGATTGAGAAGAGAAGGGGGAGGGAGGAAATAGAGGTGATCTGGGGGAGAAAAAGGAGAGTCAAAAGGGGGAGAGAGTAAACCAGTAATCACACTCCTGAGTAAAAATGGGTACTGAAGGTTGGATTCTTAAATGTCCAAAATTGATATCAAATACTGAAAAACAAAGATTAAAAATCTAGAGTAGAGGTTAGACTCTTAAAAATATAATATTAAAAAAAACAAAAACACAAAAAAAATTAAGAAATATATATGAAGTTGCTTTAAAAATAGGGTCCTTTTTTTTTTTTGCAAGGTTATAGTGGGTTATAAAAATGAAAATTAAGGAGTAATAGAGGACTTTAAAAAAAAAGAAAAAATTTTTTTTTAATTAAAAAATAATAATAATAGTAAAAATATATCTAGGAATTTCTCTGGAGCTGTTGTGGGCAGTGTGGGTTCAGTTCAAGTTTCAGATAGCTCCTTGTTCCAGCTTACACTTCTCAATATCTATAGGCCCCTTCCAGTGTAGTCGGTGTTAACTACAGGGATTTTAATCTGTTGCACCTGTCACTTCTAAAGTGGTTCCCTTTGTTTATTTGGCTTCTGTTTGCAGGTCTCTACAGTGTCTAATTTCCGCCCTGACACAAGTGGGCAGAGGTGGTCTCTTGTTTAGGTTCGCTTGTTCAGTCGTGCTGTGGGGAGGGAGGGGCACTGCAGACAAATGTCACTGGCGTGTGTGGGGAGCACTCGCAGTGTTCTGGCCACACTGGGTTTGCCCCTGCTCATGGCGTGTGTGCTTTCCCCGTCTACACTGCTCAGGCTCCATGCAATCCCACTCCTGGACATACACACGGAGGAAACCAGATCTGAAAGAGACACGTGCACCCCAATGTTCATCGCAGCACTGTTTATAATAGCCAGGACATGGGAGCAACCTAGATGCCCAACAGCAGATGAATGGATAAGGAAGCTGTGGTACATATACACTGTGGAATATTACTCAGCCATTAAAAAATACATTTGAATCAGTTCTAATGAGATGGATGAATCTGGATCCCATCATACAGAGTGAAGTAAGCCAGAAAGAAAAACACCAATACAGTATACTAATGCATATATATGGAATTTAAAGAGATGGTAATGATAACCCTATATGCAAAACAGAAAAAGATACACAGATGTACTGAACAGACTTTTGGACTCTGTGGAAGAAGGCAAGGGTGGGATGATCTGAGAGAATAACATTGAAACATGTATATTATCAACAGTGAAACAGATCGCTAGTCCAGGTTGGATGCATGAGACAAGTGCTTGGGGCTGGTGCACTGGGAAGACCCAGAAGGATGGGATGGGGAGGGAGGCAGGAGGGGGGATCAGGATGGGGAACTCATGTAAATCCATGGCTGATTCATGTCAATGTATGGCAAAACCCACTACAATATTGTAAAGTAATTAGCCTCCAACTAATAAAAATAAGTAAAAAAAATACACCTATTGCTGCCCTGCTTTTACGTACATTATCTCATTTAAACTTTATAACAACACCATGAAGCAGCAAAGCTATTATAATCTTGATTTTAACACAGGGAATAATCAAGGCTCAGAGAATTCAAAAATTTGCCTTTGAGTCACATGCCAGCAAGTGGGGTAATAGGCTTTGCATCTCTGTTTATCTGACACCACAGTCCTTCTTTTTCCCCATTTTACTACACAGCCTCATGAAAGAAAACCCGTGAAGGTTTGTTGATGTATCAACTACTGAATAGTTGATAGCAGGAATACTCAGAGTGTTTTTTTTTTATTGTTCATGACTTTTGTTTGGTGTTCTCCTGGTTTGTATGATGCAGGATTCAGACTGGGGCTACCCCAGTAGATTTTATCTTGGTATTAAACCTCTGCTTTCTCCTACTGCTGCACTCTACACCACCCAGGGTCTAGGCAACCTGTGGTTTGTTGTGGCTGTTTTGAAGATGGGCTTCCCTGGTGGCTCAGTGGTACAGAATCTGCCTGCAGTGCAGGAGACCATGGTTCGATCCTTGAGCCAGGAAGATCCCTTGGAGAAGGAAATGGCAATCCACTCTGCTATTCTTGCCTGGAGAATTCCATGGACAGAGGAACCTGGCAAGCTACAGTCCATGGGGTCACAAAAGAGTTGGACATGACTGAGTGACTAAAAACAACAACCACTTGCTTAAAGGTAGTCAGATTAATATCTTGGGAAAACCTCCCCCAATGTAAAAGAACTTCTCCCCTTTGTTTTTCAGCTTTCTTTTTCCATTTATTTTTATTAGTTGGAGGCTAATTACTTTACAATATTGTAGTGGTTTTTGCCATACATTGACATGAATCAGCCATGGATTTACATGTATTCCCCATCCCGATCCCCCCTCCCACCTCCCTCTCCACCCGATCCCTCTGGGTCTTCCCAGTGCACCAGCCCCGAGCACTTGTCTCATGCATCCAACCTGGGCTGGTGATCCATTTCACCCTTGATAATATACATGTTTCAATGCTGTTCTCTCAAAATATCCCACCCTCGCCTTCTCCCACAGAGTCCAAAAGTCTGTTCTGTACATCTGTGTCTCTTTTCTGTTTTGCATATAGGGTTATGGTTACCATCTTTCTAAATTCCATATATATGCATTAGTATACTGTATTGGTGTTTATCTTTCTGCCTTACTTCACTCTGTATGATGGACTCCAGTTTCAGCCATCTCATCCATCTCACTGATTCAAATGAATCCTTTTTAATGGCTGAGTAATATTCCATTGTGTATATGTACCACAGCTTCCTTATCCATTCATCTGCTGATGGGCATATAAGTTGCTTCCATGTCCTGCCTATTTTCTATACATTGTTCTCTAGCATCTTCAACAACAAGGATACTTTCTAAATGGTCTGTTGGTTTTCTTCTGGACAAAAGTGTACCTTCATGGATTCCCTGGGGGGGCATACAGGAGATGATTTGGGTGCACAGAGAGAAAATATAACTCACTATTTATTTTATTGAAAGTAAATAGCAGAAATTTGAACCCTTTAATTTGTACTGAATCTCTTTTTTGATATTGTCTTTGCTTCGTCTTCCTCTGTCAAGATGTAGGAGAGAGAAGATGGAACCATTGTAACTCAAAGAAAAATATTTTTTTTTTGGTCTGAAAGTAGCTTACATGTAGAATAATGGTGGGAGGGCTAGGTAGTTTCGATCCCTGTGTTTGTGTGTGTGTGCCTGTGGGCACATTTTTATGCGAGGACTCCTTCATGTTTAACCACTGGAAGTTGTCTTGTGGAGGGGATCTGCATAAAACATCAATTCTATCATTAGGGGCGTGTGCTTGCTATAAATACAGAGTTGGAGAGTCTTTCAGTCACTTTGCTGGCCTCTATTCAGGATGTGTGAGCACCTTGAGGATGTGGCCTATGCTGAGTGACCTCATTGAATTCCTGGCACAATACACAGATATTTGACAGAATGAATACCAGGTGTTTCTAAAATAAATAAATGATTAAATAAATGTGAAAAATAAATGGATAAGAGGATAGATAAATTACAGAATTATTAATTAAGAATAGAAGGTGGAATGGCTTGGAAAGCAACAAGGGCTAGATTGGGCTAAGGATATAACTCATAAAGAGTCAGAGAAATGAAGCCCTTTTATGATCTCATAGAGGATAATCAGATAGGCTAATTTAACCACCTTAAAAATTACACTTGTTCACATGGTGGATTAAACTCTTATGTTTACCATCTCTCACTTCAGAGACACTGCTGAAATGAAAGTAAAGGAATAAAAATTGCATTAGACTAAGGGCACAAAGTGAAGATGAACTAAAAAGCCTCTTGATGAAAGTGAATGAGGAGAGTGAAAAAGTTGGCTTTAAAGCTTAACATTCAGAAAATTAAGATCATGACATCTGGTCCCATCACTTCATGGGAAATAGATGGGGAGACAGTGGAAACAGTGTCAGACTTTATTTTTTTTTGGGGGGGGGGGCTCCAAAATCACTGCAGATGGTGATTGCAGTCATGAAATTAAAAGATGCTTACTCCTTGGAAGGAAAGTTATGACCAACCTAGACAGCATATTTAAAAGCAGAGACATTACTTTGCCAACAAAGGTCCATCTGGTCAAGGCTATGGTTTTTCCAGTGGTCATGTATGGATGTGAAAGTTGGACTGTGAAGAAAGCTGAGAGCTGAAAAATTGATGCTTTTGAACTGTGGTGTTGGAGAAGACTCTTGAGAGTCCCTTGGACTGCAAGGAGATCCAACCAGTCCATCCTAAAGGAGATCAGCCCTGGGTGTTCATTGGAAGGACTGATGCTGAAGCTGAAACTCCAGTACTTTGGCCACCTCATGTGAAGAGTTGACTCATTGGAAAAGACTCTGATGCTGGGAGGGATTGGGGGCAGGAGGAGAAGGGGACGACAGAGGATGAGATGGCTGGATGGCATCACTGACTTGATGGACATGGGTTTGAGTAAACTCTGGGAGTTGGTGATGGACAGGGAGACTTGGCTTCCTGCGATTTATGTGGTCGCAAAGAGTCGGACACAACTCAATGACTGAAATGAACTGAACGGAACTGAGGAGCAAAGAAAGTAAGAGAAGCAACAGTGGCAAAAAAAGAAGAGAGTTCAACATCAATTCATTTCACAAATGTGTATCCAATGCCTGCTATGTGCCAGACACTGTTCTCAGAACTGGGGAAAATCAGTGAGCAGAACACAAAAAAATCCCCACATGGTGGGGTTTATATTCTAGTAGAAGGAATACCTTTTCAGAAAAAGGCTGAAAGTGGATGGAAGAGTTGACTGATCTAACAAAAATGGAAGAAGTTATAACTATAAAATAATATAAAAATGCCAACACCGGGCAGACATTGAAAGATGAGATGATCTTCCACACAAACCCCAGAAGAGCTCATCCTGATGTATCAGATACTGCAGAAGACAGGGGCAAGGAGCTGGGATGAAAACAGTTGGACTTGCTGAAGTTTTGTATTTAGAGCAGGTGGACGTCCAGGTTTTCACCACACCCTCCACAGCAATCACCCACTTTCTATTCCTCCCAGATAAGAGACCAAATGTTGCGTGTCTGAAAGTGGAACTTGAGAACCTCCAGACATTAAGACACCTAACACAACGGAGGCCAGTGGTGAGATCCAGAGTGGAAAACAAAAGAATTAAGTGAAAGTGAATGTACTGAGACTCCTAGCTGGCTTTCCTCTCTCCTCCTCATAGGACACCAGGTTGTGTCACCCCAGCATAACAGGAGTGCATTAGTCTCTTGAGAAAATGACTCATCTCATTAAAGTAACCTTGAGAGACCAATATTCAATGGTTCCTCAGAAAGAAAACCAGGTTTTCCCATAATTATCATGTAGTTCCTCCTCTACAAACAGAATTCGCAGTGTGTGGTTTTACTCCTTTTTTTTTTATAGTTTGTGAATTATGCAGCATTTATTTGGATCAAAAATATGTATATGTACTTTGCATCACTGACATGATGGACATGAGTTTGAGTAGGCTCTGGGAGTTGGTGATGGACAGGGAAGTCTGGCGTGCTGCAGTCCTTGGGGTCACAAAGAGTTGGACATGACTGAGTGACTGAACTGAACTGAACTTTGGTTTTGGTTTTTAAAAGTAATTTTTGTTGGAGTATAGTTGCTTTACAATGTTGTGTTTGTTTCTACTGTAAAGCAAAATGAATCAGTTCTTAATTATGAACAAGCCATCCAAAGATCATCAGACATTTCAGAAATCCAGAGAAAATGTAGTAAATGCATTAAAAGGGAAAAGATAGAAAATGGAGAGTCAGAAACTGTCAAAGAAATAACAATATAAGAACTGAGGGACTCGAGATTGCAGATAGAAAGGATTCTCTGAACATTCTGATATATTGTTAAGGACTGGGGTGTCACTGGTATTTTTATATAGGCCTACAAATAATTATAATACATTTGTAGGACTGAAAACAATTGTTCCAGCTGTTAATTTAGATTTTCATTTTTTTTTGAGGTTAGCACACAAAATGACATATAAATACTTTTCCTGTGCAATTATCATAGTGCTTGTCATGGTGGAACATGTGGAAGACCAAGGATGGAGCAATAGGACTGCTTTCTCCCAGATTGGCATTCCCATAATGCGTTATTGTCTTTCTCAGGTTGTGGAAATATATAAGAAACAAGAAAAATAAAGTTCTGTTTGATTATGATCCTATGAAAGAGTTAAGAAGCCTCTTTTTGTATAAGCTTATATCTTTCCTCTTACAGAAGCTTTCATTTTTTAAAACAATGCCCATATCTCATGTAGATTACTTTGTGGAGTGTTGGCTTGTCCCAGGGCCATGTGAAACCTGATACAAATAAGGAGAGAGAACCCAAGGATGACAGAGATGTGCTTCTACACACCTGTTCTAAAGAGTTAATTATGTAAAAGCAATATAAACTATCTAATATCTGGGGCAGGGGGTACAGTCTGACAGGGTAAAGAAAAGTTCCTGGCGTTTCAGATTCCACAAATTTATCTGATAACTTCCTCTGCTTAATTACTGTTCTAAGGCTATACTGTTCTGACCATAGTTGGAGAAGATAACCCCAACATTACTGTTTGTTTTCTCTATCTAATAGCTTTCTCTCCTCTTGGGAATTGGAAGAGTAAATATTTGTTACATTTGGTAACAAAATGTTAGAGTGGCTAAATTTTAATTTGATTATGAGAATATTCTATCTTTAAAAGAACCGTTCATGCGTGTCCTGTCATTTCAGTCGTGTCCAACTCTTTGTGACCCTATGGACTGTAGCCTGCCAGGTTCCTCTGTCCATGGGATTCTCCAGGCAAGAATACTGGAGCGGGTCACCATGCCCTCCTTTAGGGGATCTTTCTGAAACAGGGATCAAACCCACATCTCTTAAGTCCCCTGATTTCACACCTCCCATCAGTAAAATGAAAAAGAACAGAGAGGGAGGTGGGAGGGGGGATCGGGATGGGGAATACATGTAAATCCATGGCTGATTCATGTCAATGTATGACAAAAACCACTATAATATTGTAAAGTAATTAGCCTCCAACTTATAAAAATAAATGAAAAAAAAAAAAAAAAAAGAACTAGGATTAAGGCAGAAGGCACATCAATAGAACCTAAAGCAAGTCATTCTTTGACCAAAACTCTAAACAGTGGAGTTTTGGATGTGAATGATTTGACCTTGTCCCTGCTCAACTTGGCAGCTTAGAGGTCAACTGTGCTAAAATCTTTCTTTACTGTTGACAGGAATGAAATACAGAGGGGAGTAGGCCTTTCTGAGTGGTAATAGTGGAACCAGATTTTGAAACCAACTCAGTTGCTTTGATGTTGTTTTAAATCTGTGGGTTGCTATGGGTAGTATGGCAATTTTAATAATATTAAACCAGGAACACAATCTTATCTTTTAACCAGGAACACAATCTATCTTTTCATCTTTTTTTTTTTTGATTGTCTTAAATTGTCTTCTTCAGTGTTTTACAGTTTTCAGAGTATAGGTCTTTTACCTCCTTGGTTAAGTTTAGTCCTAGGTATTTTATTCTTTTTGATGCAATTATAAATGGGTTTGTCTTCTTGCTTTCTCTTTCTGATAGCTTTCTATTTGTGTATAGAAAAGCAATCTTGTATAATGAAACTTTACTGTATTCATTTATTAGTTCTAGTAGTTTTGAGGTGGAGACTTTAATATTTTTCTATATAAAGTGCCATGTCACCTGCAAATAGTCACAGTTTTACTTCTAATTCAGATGCTTTTTGTATTTTTTTAACTTGTCTGATTGCTAATACTGGAACTTCCAATACTGCATTAAATAGAAGTGACAAGAGTGGGTAGCGTTGTCTTATCCCTGAATTTAGAGGAAAGACTTTCAGCTTTTCACTGTTGAGTATGATGCTGGCTGTGTGTTTCTTATAAATGTCCTATATGATGTTGAAATATGTTCCCTGTATACCTACTTTGATGATAGTTATTATCATGAAAGAATGTTGAATTTTGTCAAATGTATTGTTTGCAGCTATTGAGATGATATGTGATTTTTATTTTTCCTCTTGTAATGTGGTATATCACATGGATTGATTTGTGAATATTGAATCATCCTTGTTACTCCAGAATAAATTTGGCTTGTTCATAGTGTATGATCCTTTTTTAACACATTGTTTTATTTGGTTTGCTAATATTTATAGAGGATTTTTGCATCAATATTCATCAAAGATACTGGTCCGTAATATTTGTTTTTTGTAGTATTTTGTTTTGGTATCAGGGTAATGGTGGCTTCATAGAATAACTTTGGGAGTGTCCTATGTTTTGCACTTTTTTGGAATAGTTTGAGGAGGATAGGTATTAATTCTTCTTGAAGTGTTTGACTGAGTAGTTCTATGAAACTGTATGATCCTAGAGGTTTTTTTGTTTTTGTTTTTGTCTAGGACTTTTTTATTATAAAATCAGTTATACTATTAGTGATTGGTCTATTCAAATTGTTTCTTTTTAATTCAGTCTTGGCAGGTTGCAAGTTTCTAGAAATTGTTCCATGTCTTCTAGGTTGTCTAATTTGCTTGCATATAACTGTTCTTAGAATTTTCTTATGATTTTTTGTATATCTATGGCATTGGTTGTAATTTCTTCTCTTTTGTTTCCTATTTTGTTTATTTGGGTCTCACAGAACTAGAACAAATGATCCTAAAATTTGTGTGAAACCAGAAAAGACACCAATTTGCCAAAGTAATCTGGAGAAAAAAGAACAAAGCTGAAGGTATCATCCTCTCAGACTTCAGATAATACTACAAAATTATAGTAATCCAAACAGCATGATGTTGACACAAAAATAGACACATAGACAATGGAACAAATTAGAGATCCCAGAAAGAAATCCACCCAGTTATGTTCAATTAATGTACAACAAAGGAGACAAGCATATACAATGGAGAAAAGACAGCCTTTTCAGTAGTGGTGCTGGGAAAACTGGACAGCTACACATAGAAGAATGAGATTGGAATATTCTCTAACACTGTCTACAGAAACAAACCCAAAATGGATTAAATATATAAATGTAAGACCCCAAACCATAAAACTTTTAGAAGAAAACAAAGGCAAAATATTCTTTGACATAAATTGTAGCACTGTTTTTTTTTTTTCCAGATCTGTCTCCTAAGGCAAAAGAAACAAGAGAAATTTAATAAATAGGACTTAATTACTCTTAAAACCTTTTTTCAGAGGAAAGGGAACCATTGATGAAATAAAAAGACAACCTACATATGAGGTGGGAGAAAATATTTGCCAGTGATGTAACCAAAAAGGGGTTAATAGCCAAAATATATAAACTCAATATTAAAAAAAAACAGCTCTATTAAAAAATAAGCAGAAGACCTGATACATTTTTTCCAATGAAGACAAACAGATGGCTAATAAGCACATGAAAAGATGCTCAACATCACTAGCTATTTGAGAAATGCAAGTGAAAACCACAATGAGATATCACCTCACACCTGTCAAATGGCTATCATCAAAATGTCTACAAATAACAGATGTTGCTGAGGTTTCAGAGAAAAGGGAATTCTCCTACACTGTTAGTAGGAGTGCAAACTGGTGCAGTCTCTATAGAAAACAATACGGTGCAGCCTCTATAGAAAACTATATGCAGGTGTCTCAAAAAACTAAAAATAGAACTATACATATGATCCAGCAATTCCACTCCTGGGCATATATCCAGAAAAAGTTAAAATACTAATTCAAAAAGATATATGCACCTCAATGTTCACAGCAGCATTATTTGCAATAGTCAAGATATGAAAGCAACCCAAGTGCCCATCGACATATACGTGTGTGTGTGTGTGTGTGTGTGTATCTGTGTGTGTATCTTCTTTATCCATTCAGCTGTTGAGATATATATATACACACATATACATATATGTATATATATATCATCATATATACACACACACATGAAATATTACATATAAAAGGTCAGTTTTCATTCCAATCCAAAGAAAGGCAATGCCAAAGAATGTTCAAACTACCACACAATTGCACTCATTTCACATGCTAGCAAAGTAATGCTCAAAATTCTCCAAGCCAGGCTTCAACAGTACGTGAACCAAGAATTCCAGATGTTCAAGCTGGATTTAGAAAAGGCAGAGGAACCAGAGATTGAATTGCCAGCATTCATTGGATCATAGAAAAAGCAAGAGAATTCCAGAAAAACACTATGCTAAAGCCTTTGACTGTGTGGATCACAACAAATGGTGGAAAATCCTTAAAGAGATGGGAATATTAGACTACCTTACCTGCTTCCTGAGGAACCTGTATGCAGGTCAAGAAGCAACAGCTAGAACTGGACATGGAAAAACAGACTGATTCAAAATTGGGAAAAGGAGTATGTCAAGACTGTATATTGTCACCCTGCTTATTTAACTTCTATGTAGAGTACATCATGTGAAATGCCAGGCTGGATGAAGCACAAGCTGGAATCAAGATTGCTAGGAGAAATATCACAACCTCAGATATGCAGATGACACCACCCTTATGGCAGAAAGTGAAGAGGAACTAAAGAATCTCTTGATGAAGGTGAAATGGGAGGTGACTTAAACTCAACATTCAGAAAACTAAGATCATGGCATACAGTTCCATCACTTCATGGCAAACAGATGGGGAAACAATGGAAAGAGTGACAGACTTTGTTTCTTGGGCTCCAAAATCACTGCAGCCATGAAATTTAAAGAGGCCTGCTCCCTGGAAGAAAAGCTATGACAAACTTAGACAGCTTATTAAAAAGTAGAGGCATTATTTGCCAACAAAGGTCCGTACCAAGTTATGGTTTTTCTAGTAGTCATGCATGGATGTGAGAGTTGAACCATAAATAAGGATGAGAGCCAAAGAATTGATGCTTTTGAGCTGTGGTGTTGGAGAAGACTCTTGAAAGTCCCTTGGACAGCAAGGAGATCAAACCAGTCAATCCTAAAGGAAATCAGTCCTGAATATTCATTGGAAGGACTGATGCTGAATCTGAAGCTCCAGTACTTTGGCCAACTGATGTGAAGAGCCGACTCATTAGAAAAGACTCTTATGCTGGGAAAGATTGAAGGCAGGAGGAGAAGGGGACAACAGAGGATGAGATGGTTGGATGGCATCACTGACTCAATGGACATGAGTTTGAGCAAGCTCCGGGAGTTGGTAAAGGACAGGGAAGCCTGGCGTGCTGCAGTCCATGGGGTCGCAAAGAGCTGGACACACTGAGTGACTGAACAACAAACAACAAATAAAAGATAAATTCTACCACTTGCAATGGGATAGACGGACCTAGAGAATATTTTGTTTAGTGAAATAATTCAGACAGAGAAAGACAAACACTGTATGATATCACTTATGTGTAAAATTTAAAAACATAATACACATGAATGTATATGCAAAATAGAAACAGACTCACAGATATTATAAACAAACTATTGGTTACTAACACGGAGAGGAAACAGGAGAGGGTTACATTAAGACTATTAGATTGACAGATACACACTACCGTATCTACAATTGATAAGCAACAAGGATATACTGTATAGCACAGGGAATTATAGCCATTATCTTGTAATAACTTTTAATGAAGTATAATCTGTAAAAATACTGAATCACTATGTTGTATACCTGAAACTAACATAATGTTGTAAATCAACTATATTTCAATTTTAAAAAAAAAAAAAAGCTCAGTTGTTCACTGGACATGTAAAAACTTCTCTTACAAATATCTTTCAGTACAACTGGGATATCAGGAAAGGAGACCTGAAGTGTTACCATGGGGTCAGGGAAAGTTACTCAGAGTTGGCTATACTTGAGTTGAGATGTGAAAATAATGAGGAGAGGGTAAGGTAGAAGGAAAAAGTGAGAGCAGGAAACACATGGCAGGTGGAGGG
The DNA here is from genome assembly GCF_023699985.2 of Odocoileus virginianus. Lineage (NCBI taxonomy): Eukaryota > Metazoa > Chordata > Mammalia > Artiodactyla > Cervidae > Odocoileus > Odocoileus virginianus. The sequence continues at coordinate 146,428 of NW_027224318.1, read as the reverse complement.
AAGAACCTGTGCAAAGTCATGTCAGGTGAGAACAAAATGTGACCTTAGAGAGATTATATAACTCTCTTGCTTCATTCTTGGGAATAAATAAACCCCTATTCTGTGCCAGGTGCTAAGAATACAGAGACAATTAAGATTCATTTCTCTTGTCCTCAAGAAGTATACAGTATATTGTGAAAGTAGTTTTATCTTTTCTCACTGGTGCATCTGTTTATTTCTATTTTGTATGAAGTTCAAATGGGCCAGAAAGCTAAGCTCTGCTTCCCAACAAAATGCCATGTGTCTGATCTGGCTATCCATATTGCCAGTGATGCTGGTATAAGAAACTACTTGCAGATTCCTTTCAACTGCAGGATAAAGATACATCAGAGTACATGTACTACTGATGGAAGAATCTATTTATGTCCTCATATTCATACCCAAAGGATCATTTTCCAAAATATATTCATGTATCACATTACATTTACATTTTATTGCCAAACTTGAGATCAGTATTCATTAATTCAACCCACTAACCCCCCTACACTGAGCACTGACTAGGTGCACAGCGTTGATCCAGGTGTTATGAGGCTGCGAACATCAACTGAATGTCGATGCTGTCTGTTCAGTAGCTAAAGGTTTCACTGGGATAAATATGTATATATTACTAAAGTAAAACAGATCAGGGCACACATTTCCTGTAGGGAAAAGAACATTAACTTTGCAGTAATCAGAGTCATGTCTTCAAAATTTTGGTTTCATAATCTTGGACAAATTATGTAAAGTCAAGTCTCAATTTCCCCATCCATAAAATGGAAATGATAATTTATACCCCATAGTTGCATATGTTTGTGCATATATGTTTGTGCTGAATAAATTAAATAATATATTAATACAAATCAATCAGCCTATAATATGACTTCAGTATATTTCTTCTTAGCCACTACACTCCCGGCCAATCGTCCCAACACTGAAATATTTAAAGTTGCTTTGAAGTTCAGAGGAACAGTCTATAGCCATATCACCCTGAACGTGCCCGATCTTGTCTGAAGTTTAGAGGAACATAAAATATTTGGCATTATTTTACTTCTTTCATGAATGATCCAACTTGAAAGAAATGTACATGGCTACCCATATATAGTTCTCTCAAAAGTCAAAATAATGTCTTTACTAAAACAATTTGAAGTAGTGACTTACTGTGGCCTTGGATCCTGCTTCAGAGAGATTTGGCATATATTATCAAGAATACCATTTTATTTAAAAAGCTCATAAAGCTTCATCCTCAGCTGTTACTGATTTAGGAGTAGCAGATATATGGAAACTTTCACACTCTACTGAACGGGATTATACATTCTTCTCTAACCCACACAACTCATATTTCCAGCCTGACTTCTAAGTTCCTCGCTTTCTGATTAATGATGTGAATAGCAGGGCTCTAGGCAGCATTCTCTTATCTGACCATGCCACAGACTCACTTTCAGTTGACCTTCAGAAAGTATTAGGCAGCATTTCTGCAAAACTTCCTTCAGTAATGAATGTTGGAAAAGAAAGTTATGATTTGTGATTCTAAGACTACATAGAAATAAGAAACATACACACAAACATTCACGTGAGGACTCTGTGTGTGTGTGTGTGTGTGTGTGTGTATATATGTGTGTGTGTAGGTTCTCTTATTTTTTACTTATTGACATCAGTTTCTTTTTTTAGGAGCAAAGTATCATTAATTACAAAAATAAACTAACTGGCAAAGTTCTTATTAAGGATAAAGATGAACTGGGAAAAACATATGGATAAACTATTCCCTGCCTCATTCAGATTGAAAAGAAACATTTTTACTCTGGAGGAACAGTGATAAATGTGTATATTGTAAAGTTACAGGTTTTGATAACTTCACCTCATTTCTATTAAGCCTCTAACACCCTTGGAATCATAAAATGTTAATATTGAAATGAACCCTAAGAGCATAAATTAGGCGTTGACCATTACATCTCCCCCCCCAAAATATGCCTTAAGCTATGTAACACTTGATCACCAGGAATTTTCTTTTTTACTAAAGAAATGAAAATACACTGCATTGAATGATATTATTGAGAAAACCTAAAGTTTCTCATTATCCTACAAGTGCTTAAAATTGCTATTACAGATTTCTGCAGGCCAAATCCCAGTTCCCAAAGGACCCCTGCAGTTAATGGAATACTAGTAAGGAAATGTGCTTCAATCACCCACAGATACATACTTATATAGTTATATTGGGTATTTTCAGGATAAAATGAGATATCTTATTTTTATTATATCTCTAAAGAAGGGTCAATCTGAAATGGTGTGCTGGAGTCACAAGCCACAAATCAAAACTAGGACATCACCAAAACTATTCCTCATTTTTGAACTCTTTATGATACTAAAATGAGCCATGTTATCTATCACTTCTTGTTCCTTAGGTAGCTTCATTTTTCAACATTAGATATTATTACTTCACACTTGCTGTTCATCAACTTTAAAAGTGACACTTGTCCAATAAAAATACTGTAGCTAGACATCCTTGGCAAAGACATCTATTTCATCAACTTCTAAGAGGAACTCCTCACATGGTAAATAATGGAAGTATGAGTTTATCACAAGGAAAGCAGTTTTACAAGAATCTTTTTTGGCATGTTCTGTTTTTTCTAATAGTTATAGCATTTCACTGTCATTTCAATTTTGCATTTCCCAGAGAAATGCAGAAACAAACAAACAGTACCTGATATAATAAATATTCTAAGGAGAAAAATTCACAGTTCTCAAAAATCCTTTCTTCTTCAGTATCTGAAATAAAAAGTCCTCAAAGTTGAAATATATTAAAACATTAATTGTTTTAGTTTGTGGCACAAATGTTTATATGTATGTGTATATATATAAATATATATATGTAATATTGTACATATTCATTTCTAGGATGGTGACATTTATTCAATCTAAAACTTATTTTTCTTTCAAAGCTTCTTTTAATATTTCATTAATGATCTTGGAATGATTCTATTTTAGTCATTATATCAAATCTAGAAACACCAATCAATTGTCTTCATGATTCAGGCTTCACACCAGAACACTGGAAGAAAAAATAAACAAGAATTTAATTACTGAAATGATGTACTTGGTCAAAACAAAGACATTAAAGTAGTACAAAATTGAGAAAGTGCTTTCTCATCTAGTTTCTAATACAATTTTGTCATTTGATCCTCTTAACTCAGAGAGAAGATAGGCAGAGCTGCTTTTTTCTCTTCTACAAAGTGAGGATAATCACTCCTATTTATTATACAGTATGCTATAGGGACAAATGATATAATGTATGTAAGCCATCTATTGAACACACTGGCAGACAGTAGATGTTCAACAGATATCTATTTTTAAATGAATTGAATTTGCCCATTTCATCATGTGAGGATATTGAAGTTTAATTTATTTTAGTGACTTGCTCAAGGTCATATAGAAAGAAATGTTAGTCTGTCTATATTAATGATGTTACTAGAACTCAAGTCTTACTGATTCAGCTAAATTATTTTTAAAGATGAAGATTTCAATGTCCAGTATTAGTTTAGTCCTTCTGATACTCTTTTAATCAATGTGACCTGGACTTATTAATTTTGTTTTAAGAAATATTTTTGGCAATGTATTCCAGAGAACAAATAGATTAGAGCTTGTTTCAGAATTGCTGTAACCTAATCATGCAATACTTTCAAATCACAAATTTGACCTACATCACCTAGTACTGTAGCATGGAAATAGGGGAAAGAGAAGATTATTAATACCTGCAATTTACTCATCACTTATTTTGTGCTAGGTGCATAACTGTTTTACACGGATCATCTCATTTAATCCTTGGAACATCTTAACAAGTCTACGCTCATTATGGTCATTTTACGAACAGGAAAAATTAAGCACACAGAGAGGTTAAGTAACTTTCCCCAAGGTCATGAAACTAGGAAGTAAGAGAAGAAGTGGTTTCAACTCAAGCAAGGGTGACTCTAGTCTTGTCTAAACTCTTAATCCTCATGCTCCACAGTACCATATCTGCACACTAATGCACAGTTTCAAGGATAATATATAACCAAGAGTGTGGCTCAGTTGAAATGCAGAGAAATATAGGGTATTAACCATACAAATTTGAACATTAGTGAGACTTAGAAAAGAGGAAAATGAGGGTCTGGAAGAGCAAAGAGAATGTGAATGGGTGGCAGAGCAGGGGTAGGCAAAATAGCCTTAAGTGAGAACAAAAATGTTGAGGGAAGTGGAATCCTGAACCTGAAGACTGCACTCTTGCATCTGTAGGGGAGTAAGATGTATAAAGGCTAATAGGACCAGAAAAGAACATTCTGGAATGTTCTGGTGTGGTCTAGTATAGATAAAGTCATCATGTGCCAAGTTAGGGAAGGTGTGCAGCGATAATCCACTGAAACAGTAAAGGAGAATTGAGATGGTGCATTAGTGTGCAGATATGGTACTGGGAGAATTCCATTAGTGTGTGGACAAAGGAGCATGGTCTTCCCAGCTCATCTGTCTAAACTAATTGAATTTCTGAAGCCAAATTAGCAGGACTCTCAAGGCCTGAGGTGACAAGGTAGATACAAATAAGAGTAGGAAAGATCAGGAAAGTTGCCAAAACAGGCTGGTAAGGAAACCAGATATATGTGGCTAATACCACAAATACACACCTACATCTACACATATATGCAGTAATGCATAATTCCCACTCCACATTTTCTGAGTGTTTTTAAAAAAATATTATTTTTTATTCAAAGCATAAATTATTATCTGATTTGCTATTTATTCCTCTATAAAACTTATTTATTTTTGACAGCTGTTCAGTTCAGTTCAATTCAGTCGCTCAGTCATGTCCAACTCTTTGCGACCCCATGAATCGCAGCACACCAGGCCTCCCTGTCCATCACCAACTCCTGGAGTTTACCCAAACTCATGTCCATCGAGTCGGTGATGCCATCCAGCCATCTCATCCTCTGTCGTCCCCTTCTCCTCCTGCCCCCAATCCTTCCCAGCATCAGGGTCTTTTCCAATGAGTCAGCTCTTTGCATGAGGTGGCCAAAGTATTGGAGTTTCAGTCTCAGCATCAGTCCTTCCAATGAACACCCAGGACTGATCTCCTTTAGGATGGACTGGTTGGATCTCCTTGCAGTCCAAGGGACTCTTAAGAGTCTTCTCCAACACCACAGTTCAAAAGCATCAATTTTTTGGCACTCAGCTTTCTTCACAGTCCAACTCTCACATCCATACATTGACAGCTATTAGTACATAGCTAATACTATATAGTTTGAGGAGAGTAATATCTTGCTCCAAATATATGGACAATATCTTAGTTGCTTCACACTTCTATAACAAAATACCGTAGATTGAAGGGCATAAATAACAGACATTTATTTCTAACAAACCTGGAGTCAGGAAAGTCCAAGATTGAGGTGCCAGCAAGTTAGATTTTATTTTGAGGTTTCTTCTCTTGATTTGTAGGCAAATGCCATTTCTCTGTGTGTTCTCAGGACCTCCTTTTGCTTTGACTGGGGAAAGAGAGAGAGAGAGAGAATGAGCAAGCTCTCTAGTGTCTCTTCTTATAGGGACACTAATCCCATCTCTTTTTATAAGGGCCCCACCTTCATGAGATATGAATTTTGGAGGAACACAAGCATTCAGTTCAAAACATATGGAAATTATATACATAGTGAACTTTTACACTAACTGCTGGTGAACAAGTTTCAAACCTCTGAAAATAATTGTGAAATAAGAAATTACTTATTATGTTCTATTCAAAGAACTGACTGCCAATGCAGGAGATGAGGGGTTTTTTTTTTTTTTTTTTTTTGGGTGGGGAAGATCCCCTGGAGGAGAAAATGGCAACCCACTCCAGCATTCTTGCCTGAAGAATCCCATGGACAGAGGAGCCTGGTGGGCTATGGTCCATAGGGTCGCAAAGAATCAGACATGACTGAAGTGATTTGGCATGCATGAATTCTAACTTTATAAGATGAATAGAAATATCTTCTTCAGATCTCAATTATTAACCTAAAATTAATATTATTTTTAACTTTATTCATAAATTTTCATCAGTGAGTCAAATTCTGATCAATGAAAGCCAAATGTCATACTAGCAAGATCTTTGAACTGGAAGCGCGAAAGTGTTAGTCACTCAGTCGTGTCTGACTTTTTGGGACCCCATGGACTGTAGCCCACCAGGCTCCTCTGTCCATGAAATTCTCCAGGCAAGAATACTGAAGTGGGTATCTGTTTCCCTTCTCTAGGATCTTCTCAACCCAGGGATCAAACTCAGGTCTCCCACATTTCAGGCAGATTCTTTACCATCTGAGCCACCAGGAAAGTGCTTTGAACTGGCAGTCAGTAATATAGGGTGAAGATTATTAAACGGGAATGATATGCTGTGTAAATGATCTGCTCTTTCTAAGTCTCATTTTCTTTTCTGGAAAAGAAATGTGGTTGAACCAAATTATGTTTACCTTAACATATCATTTAAGTGACCATATTGCCCTTTTTCTCTTGCACTGTCTTGGTTTTGGTCTTACAAGACAAGCTTACTAGAAAATTTCTATCCTGTGATGTGAATATTTCTGAATTTCCATTATTGGTGAAGATATATGGGGGGAAGCACAGAATTGATATGGCAGGCAAAAAAAAGGGGGGGGGAGAGGAGCTGAAAGACACACAGTTTTCAGTGTGAAATGGATAAGGCATAGACTAGCTGACTTTTGTGGTGGCTATTGCTCCTTTTTATCCCTGATTGCTGATGTGGAAACTATGATCTGTGGTCCACTGTACTGGATAGTCCACTATTGCATCACTCCGAGTGAAAATGTTAGTTGTTCAGTCATGTCTGACTCTGTGACCCCATAGACTGTAGCCCGCCAGGCTCCTCTGTCCAGGGTATTCTCCAGGCAAGAATACTGGAGTGGATCCCCTTCTCCAGGGGATCTTTCTGATCAAGGGATTGAACCCAGGTCTCCTGCATTGCGGGCAGATTCTTTACCATCTGAGCCATCAGGGAAGCCTGAATGATGCAACTTAAATATGCAACTCAAGTATTCTGTGTTGTTGTTCAGTTGCTAAGTCATGTCCAGTTCTTTGCAACCCCATGGACTGCAGCACACCAGGCTTCCCTGTCTTCACTACCTCCTGGAGTTTGCTCAAACTCATGTCCATTGAGTCAGTGAAGCTATCTAACCATCTCATCCTCTGCCACCCCTTCTCCTGCCCTCAATATTTCCCAGCATCAGGGTCTTTTCTAATGAGTTGACTCTTTGCATCAGATGGCCAAAATATTGGAGCTTCAGTATCAATCCTTTCAATTACTATTCACCATTGACTTCCTTTAGTATTGACTGGTTTGATCTCCTTACAGTCTGAAAGTCTTCTCCAGCACCACAAATCAAAAGCATCAATTCTTCATCACTCATCCTTTTTCATGGTCCAAATCTCACATCCATATATGACTACTGGAAAAACCATAGCTTTGACTAGATGGACCTTTGTCAGCAAAGTGATGTCTTTGCTTTTTAATATTCTACCCTAGGTTTGTCATAGCTTTCCTTCCAAGGAGCAAGTATCTTTTAATTTCATGGCTGCAGTCACTGTCTGCAGTGATTTTGGAGGCCAAGAAAATAAAATCTGTCACTGCTTCTACTTTTTCCCCTTCTATTTGCCATGAAGTGGTGGGACTGGATGTCATGATCTTAGTTTTTTGAATGTTGAGTTTTAAGCCAGCTTTTTCACTCTCCTCTTTCACCCTCATCAAGAGGTTCTTTAGTTTCTCTTCACTTTCTGCCATTAGAGTGGTATCATCTGTATATCTGAGGTTGTTGATATTTCTCCCAGCAATTTTGATTCCAGCTTGTGATTTATCCAGCTGGACATTTTGCATGATGCATTCTGCATAGAAGTTAAATAAACAGGATGACAATATACAGCCTTGACATACTCCTTTCCCAATTTGGAACAAGTCCATTGTTCCATGTAATGTTATAACTGTTGCTTCTTGACCCACATGCAGGTTTCTCAGGAGACAGGTAAAGAGGCCTGGTATTCCCATCTCTTCAAGAATTTTCCAGAATTTGTTGTGATCCACACAGTCAAAGTCTTTAGCATTTAGCAAAATGAGTGCACTTGTCTGGTAGTTTGAACACTTTTTGGCATTGCCTTTCTTTGGGATTGGAATGAAAACTGACCTTTTCCAGTCCTGTGGCCACTGCTGAATTTTCCAAATTTGCTGACATATTGAGTGCAACACTTTAACAGCATCATCTTTTAGCATAGTCAATGAAGCAGAAGTAGATATTTTTCCGGAATTCCCTTGCTTTCTCTATGATCCAACAGATACTGGCAATTTGATATCTGGTTCCTCTCTCTTTTCTAAACCTAGCTTGTATATCTGGAAGTTCACATACTGCTAAAGCGTAGCTTGAAGGATTTTGAACATGATCTTACTAGCATGCAAAATGAGTGCAACTGTCTGGTAGCTTGAACATTTTTGGCATTGCCTTTCTTTGGGATTGGAATGAAAACTGACCTTCTTTCCAGTCCTGTGGCCACTGCTGAGTTTTCCAAATTTGCTGACATATTGAGTGCAGCACTTTAACAGCATCATCTTTTAGGATTTGAAATAGCTCAGCTGGAATTTCATCACCTCCACTAGCTTTTTGTAGTAATGCTTCCTAAGGCCCACCTGACTTCACACTCCAGGATGTCTGGCTCTAGGTGAGTGACCACACCATCGTGGTGTTCTGTAGTTATGTTGATAGTCCACTTTTGACTCTGCCTGTAGATTAGTTGCTGTGCTTTGTATCAAGATAGTCTTAATTTAACTTTTAATTGTGAATAGCAATACTGTTTTCTCAGAGTTTAGATAATGACAAAGAGATTACCATGCTAATATAGGCATAACCTGGACATAACTAAAACAGAAGGCTAAGTGATTGTGTGATTTAATGACTGATAGAAAGACACAAACAATAATATTAGGGAGGTAGATAGCCAAAGCACAACATGCTGTGCATATGCAGAAATTAGTTTAGAATTGAGCGTAGTGGAGAAAGCAAAGTGATAGCGTATGTGGAGACTGCATCTCATAAATCTTGGAGGCAAACATTCTTAAATCAATAAAAATTTTCATCTCCCCAAAATTCACCAATACGCAGTCAAAAATTCAGGCCACTGAATTAGCCCAGGAACACCACATGCAGGAACAACCATTATCTTATTGTCCTTTTGATTACTCTTTGAATCTGAATAAAGTTACATTTCCTGATTCAGAGTTGCAGCTAAAATGTCTTATGAATGAAGAAAGAGGTTTGATTACAGACGTGTCTGTCTCTTACAGTATAGCACTGATTCTCTTAGTATATCAATTGATACCTCAGATAGTGGCAACAAGTCCTCTCTAGCTCTTAGATACTTTGATTTGAGATAGAGTTTCATACTGATTTCTCGATTTCTTGTTTCCCTAGAGTTTAATGAAACAAAAGTTGCAAATTAAACTTTGATCATCTATCTGCATATTTGGCAGATACTACAAAAGTAAATTATCACAAAATCCTTTTAGTTTATAAACATTCTACCAAAGAAAATTAAAAGAGCTTTTCTGGTAAATGTTCTGTAGACCTTGTCTACATCACTGTTAAATAAAGTTGGCATGATTTGCTTACCTGAAGCATTGAGGCTTTCATAGTGAAAAATTCTGAATTCCCTAAATGCACAGAAACACTTAATGAGGCTTTTGCAGAAACCAAAGGAGATAGGGCTCCTTAGAACTGTGCCTAAAAGATGGCCATCACTGCTGTTGGCCATAGAAAAGATGTTAAAATGTTGGCCTGCCAAAAAATCCCATATTTTCAAGCTGAGATGAAAGAAGAATGTCCTTCTCTAATTTGTAAATTCATTGAAGGTGAATATATGGAAAAAAAGAGATGATGATAAAAAGGAATATATATGTATGCTGCTTCTCCAAAACTTTGACTGCTCTTGAGCTGTTGAATGTTACAACAAACACTTTAACAGATTTCAAAGAACACTCATACAGAAAATTTTACCTAAAATGTATTTTATCTAATATTGAGGTAGCTGAGCCATAATTTTGTTTGCATTTATTTGGTATTGCTTTCTATTCTTCAGATATTTTTATATGCTTATTGTAAGTGTGACTCCTATAAATAATGTATTAGTAGATTTTTAAAAACCATCTAATCTGAAAATCTTTTTACTGGAGAGCATAATTTACTTGTACTGATTGTAACTGCTAATGTATTTTGATTCATTTCTATCATCTTATTTAGCATTTTCAATTTGTCCCCCTTTTACAAGAAGTGTTGGTTTTAGTTTTTATATTCCTTACTTGACTGCTTTTGCTTTGGCTCTGGTTCTTTCTTCTAGTTATATTTTTCACAACACTGGGAGTTGTACATTCTGTTTTAATTACTTTTACTAGCTCATCTAGAAAATTTAATGTGTAAGTGTAATGTGACAAATTATAAAACAAATCAATACCATTTTCTATTCTCAAACTATATAAAAACCTTAGAATGCTTGAATTTCAATTATGCCATCCCAAATTATATGCTGTTTATTTCAGTACTTATAATTTTATCTTCATTTTCTGTAAACATGAAATCTTCCATATTGACAGAATTGAAGCAAAGTATTTTGTTATTAAATATTTTTCCTTACATGATTTTAATTAACGCATATATTATAATTTGGTTATTTAGGGAAAAAATAATAATTTAACTAAATCACTTTTACTGGACATTCAGCTTGCTTTCAAACTTTCAGTATTACCAACAATAGGTTTGATTGGCTAAAAATTATTTAGAAGTAATACCAATAGTTCATAATGAGTTAACATTTATTTATCACCCCTATGAAGTGATAATTGTGCAAAATGGTTTTCAGAAATTATTTCATTAGTTTTCACAATGGCTCTGAAGTAAGCACTATTATTAGAGCCATTTTTGAAGTCAGGAAACTGAGAATCTGAATTTACGTAAGGTGGTTAAGATCATACAGCTAGTGAATGATGAAAGTGAGCTTTGGACTCAGGAAATTTACTTTTTGAGATGGAGAGCAAACAGTGAGGATTTTAAAAACATATTTTCCAGGCTCTACTAAAAGAATTAAAAATGGTGCCAAAGTACTCCAAAACACACTAAAAATGATCAATTAATGGTAAAATATATGATTGTGCTCAGTTGTGTCTGACTCTCTGTGACTCCATGGACTGTAACCCGTGAGTCTCCTATGCTTATGGGATTTTTCCAGGAAAGAATACTTGAATGGGTTGCCATACCCTCCTCCAGGGATCCTTCAGACCCAGGGATCAAACTGGCCTCTCCAGCATCTCCTGCATTGGCACATGGATTCTCCACCACTAGCGCCACCTGGGAAGTCTTTTTAGAAAATTTGCTTTCAAACCTCTTTTCCCACCAAGGCAACACAAGACCATGATTGCAACTCATATCACCTAATTCTTAAGTTTTCTAGTGTGCAGGGATGTCTGCTATAAGACACGCCTCACTTCAGGCCTCCTTAAGAAAAAGATTTCCTAAGTCACAAAATAGATAATCATAACCAAACGATGTGTACTTAAAAAATGCCTTATTTCCCAGCTTCCACTGATAAAGGATTAAATGAACACGAAGATGCCTTATGTTGTTGTTCAGTTGCAAAAGTCATGCACGACCCTTTGCAACCCCATGGGCTGTAGCATGCCAGGCTTCCCTGTCCTTCACTATCTCTTAGAGTTTGCTCAAAAAAATGTCCATTGTATCGATGATGCCATCCAACCATCTCATCCTCTGTCACCCTCTTCTAGGTGACAGAGCCCCCCAACACACCTCACGTCTTATTAGTAAAGACATTTTAGTGACCAAAGCCTTCTCTGAGTTCCAAAAATCATATTTAATCAGAGTAGTGAGAAAATGTCAAAGCAAAGGAAACCAATGAAGCGAGAAAAAATAATAATAGTTTAGCCATTTGTAGTGATGTGGATGAACCTAGAGTCTGTCATACAGAGTAAAGTAAGTCAGAAAGAGAAAAATATATCCTTTTAATGCATATATAAATATATATATATAGGAAAATGGTACTGATGAACTCATTTGCAGGGCAGGTATAAAGATGTGGATGGAGAGAAAGGACTTGTGGACACAGAGTGCAGAAGGACAAGGTGGGGCGAATTGAGAGAGTAGCACTGAAATACACACATTGCCATGTGTAAAATAGATAGCTAGTGGGAAGCTGCTATATAGCACAAGGAGCTCAGCTCCATGCTCTGTGATGACCTAGAGGGGTGGGATGGGGGTGGGGTGGAAGGGAGGCTCAAGAGGGAGGGGATATATGTATACATATAGCTGATTCACATTGTTGTATAGCAGAAACTAACACAACATTGTAAAGCAATTATACTCCAATGAAAACTAAAAATACTAAGAGAAGAACCCCCCACAATCAAAGACTTTTAGTTCCTCTCTAAGGGCCATAGATAGCATCCCGAGTCATATCCTTGAGTTTTTACAGTTAATAACCCCCCCACACCAGGTGGAAGAAGACTACTGAGTGCTGACCACAAGTGTATAGACCCCAAACCACCTGGAAACAGAAGGTTGATGATCTAGACTCTCAGAATACCACCCTGTCATCTCACCACCAATCAAACAGAATGTACATGAGGTGACTAGGCACCTTGCAACCTTCACCCATAATGATGCCTTTAATAAAAACACTTTTTTGAATACTTTCAGGGAGTTCAGGTGTTTGAGCATAAGCTGCCCATTCTCTGTGTGTGGCCTTGCGATGTGTTTTACTTTCCTTTACCACAGCCTGATATCAGTACTTACTGTATATCCAGCAATGGACCCAAGTTTGGTTCAGTAACACTCCTAGTATATATCTGGGGCAGGACTTGTAGTTTGAAAAACTTCCCTTGGTGATTCAGAATTATACTCATGCTTTATAACAAGTTTTCCCAGGGCCACAAGTGCAAACTACTTATCATGGCTTTCTGGGTAGATTTTTTTCTATTAAGTGACTCTCAGAGTCATGAGTGTAGCCTCGAATGTGTAAGAATATTTTCTCATTGAAATTCATCCTCTGCCCTTTGTTCAAAAAATATATGTTCGTCTTGAGTACCATCAGATGTGATAAGGAGTTAGTAGGCGGTTGTACAGTGTCAGCTGGAATGGAGTGAGATAGCAGACAGATTGTGAACACACAGTGAGTACAATTACCAATATCAGATGAGCCATTTTAAGTATTCCATTTGTGTGTCCAGGGATTTGCAGATGCCTTGAAACCATCCCGCAATTTCATTTTTAGCATCTGAATCAAGAGATCATTTAAAAAAAATGAAAATCACTTTAAAAGCTTTTCATTATAAAAAGTTTTAAAGGAAGCTGTGCATTATTAGCAGCTATTGAATATAAACATTTTGGAGAAAAATATTTTTAAGTGACTTCTCTTGCAATTTTTATGGAAAACTGGGCAGTATTGTGCATTGTTTCTCAACAAGGAATGCAGATTTAAATCAATATAGGTGTGCCCAGTGTGTGAGGTAAAAATTTACTTATGTGAATTTGGAGACTTTGTTGGTTTGTTATATTTTCTGTGCAGAGATGGTCTTCATGTTCAGGAAAATCCAGCAAGATCTCATAGAGACAGCACAGAGACAGTGATCTTGAGTTCCTGCCCTGAGTTTGCTTTATGAGATTGGGCAATGCACTCTGGTACTCTGGGACTCAATTTTCCTATTTGTAAAATAATATAATTTTTAAGAAAACTCTTCTAGTGTATAGGCCTCTATGAAATAATTAATGCCTAACCAAATTTTATTCTAAATCATGGTTCCCAAATGTCCAGTACTAAGTAGACTTCATAAGTACCTTCTGTAGAACTACTTAAAATTATAGATACCATGGCCTCACCTGTAGATATTATAAAATCTGCAGTTTCCTTCAATATGTTTCCAAAGTGAACCTCCTGCCACCCCCTCCACCTCTGCTAAATCCAAAATTTTGGAACTTATTTTTTAAGCATTTCCTGAGACTATCTAATCTGTAATAGACATAGTGGGGCTTCCCATGTGGCTCAGTGGTAAAGAATCTGCCTGCCAATGCAGGGAACACAGGAGACTTGGGTTCGATCCCTTTGTCTGGAAGATCCCCTGGAGAAGGAAATGGCAACCCACTCCAATATTTTTGCCTGGAGAACTCTATGGACAGAGGAGCCTAGTGGGCTACAGTCCATGGGGTTGAAAGAGTCAGATACGACCGAGCAAGAAAAAAAATCTACAAATCAAAGACATATTAGTCAAATTTGAAAATACACCTTTTTATTGCATGTCTTTTCATGTTGCTGATTTGATTATCCTTTTCTGTTCTAAAACACTGTTTAAGATCTATAGTGCAAGTTTTCTATGCTTCCCTCTTATTTTATATTTCTTAGTCTCACTTTCAAGAGGTAGAATTATTAGATCAAAGGTTATGAACAAAGCCAAGTAGGCCAGTACTAAGTATCATACTGAGAAAAATGAGGCACTCACTTTGGACATGAAATGTTAAAGATATTTTAATGCAGTGCTTGAACAAAAAATTTATTGCAAACATCCATGTCTGACTCTTTGTGGCCCCATGGATTACAGCCTACCAGGTTCCTCTGTTCATTGGATTTCCCAGACAAGAATACTAGAGTTGGTTGCCATTTTCTCTTCTATGGGATCTTCATGACCCAGGGATCCAACCGGGTCCCCTAAGTCTCCTACACTGGCAGGCAGATTCTTTGTCACTAGCATCACTCGGGAAGCCCACGTGGTGAACAAAATAACATTTTAAATACTGATAAGACCAGATTTTTCCTTTTCCTCAGGCTCCAATATGGCTCCACATGGCACTGCTGTCAGCATCTATTGAATATTATTTTTTCTGAAGACATTTGGAAATTTTAAAAGTGGAAAATAATATGTTAGCCCTATAATTTCTCATAGGTATTTACTCATACACATCTTTATCCCTCAGTGCCACAATAAACTAAGGTGATGCCAAATCATATATAATTTGGCAAAATTATGTGAATTATAAACAGATGAGAAATAATAGGAGATGCTTCTTTTTCTCTGCATTTCTTTCTGTTTTCTTTCGATATTGTCCACTCCCATGCTATTTACTTCATACCAGCTTATGATTATTACCTTCTTGGTGGATTGTTCCTTTATCAGGATGCGATCTCTATCTTTGTTCCCATTAATGTTTTTCACCTTCAGCTCTGTTTTGCTAGTAATTTACCTGAATATTTTATTTTAAACCCTTCATTTTGTTTAGATATTGTAAAAAAATCTTGTAAATAGTATGTAGCAGGAATTATTTTGGTTCTGATTTGAATATGTGTCTTCCAACGTGTGTGGGGTGTGTGAGTATGCACTCAATCATTCAGTCATGTCTGACTCTTTGCGACCCCATGGACTGTAGCCTGCCAGGCTTCTCTGTCCATGGGATTTCACAGGCAAGAATACTGGAGTGGGCTGCCATTTCCTACTCCAGGATCTTCCTGACCTGGGTATCAAACCCACATTTCTTATGTCTCATGTGGCCTGCATGCTTAATTTATTTCTATTTATTGAGATCACTGGTGTATTTTGTGTGTTTATCATGCTTCTGCATCACTTCTTTTGTTCTCCTTTCCTGTTTTCTATTGGATTTTTGAGCTTTATTCCTTTTCCTGCTCTATTAGATTACATTGTCACATCCTACTCTTTTATCGGTTTTCTTTACATTTTCACCATTTAAACAAAAGTCTAACATCACTGGGACCACTGGATATCTACTGCAAAAGAATGAAGTTAGACTCCTATCTCAAATGATATACTAAAACAACTCAAAATGGGTCATAGATTAAATATAAGAATTAAACCTATACAACTTTCGTAGAGTAAAACATAGGCATAAACCTTTGTGACTTTGGAGTAGACAATGTTTTTAATTTTAATATGATATCAAAAACATAAAGAATAACACAAAAATAAATACATTAAACCTCACCAAAAGTAGTAACATTTACATTGCAAAGTATGCCATCAGGAAAGTAAAGACAACCTGCAAAATGACAGAAAATATTTGCAAATCATGTACCTGATATGGTGCTTGTATCCAGAATATAAAATTTTTATAATTTAAAGACAAAATGAAGACTGATTAAAGCAAATAATCCCCATTGTGCACTTGTGATTAAATTTGGTGTTTATCATGGTCACAGTGACACATGAATAAATTTCTTGAGGTTTCTTAAAGTTGCTATGGATATTTGATTTTTAACTTGACTGTCAACCATCAGTTTCTTTCCCTCATCATATTTCCATTTGCATTTCCATATTTCCTCAAAGGAACTGCCATGGATGCACAAAGAATGAAATTTCAGTGGCATGTTGCAAAAGTTGGTATAAACACAGATTGTAACTGAGAAACAAAGAAATGAGACTTGAGCAACAGCTGAGATGTGTTTTATTAATATTTAAATTGAGTTTCTCATGTCTAGACTGGTTGACTGTTTTAAAGCACAGATAACTAATTTTACTTCACTGCTGAGCACTTCTTCAGCAAAAATATAGAATTTTGTTTCTCTTTCTTTTGTCATTTTAGATTTATCTCTCTTTGCTCCTCACAATAGTCAATAGCTCCTTACTTTGTAAAATAGAAGCCAAATTACTTATTATGGAATTCAGAGTCATATATTATTTGACTTCAAGCTATTTGCCCAATATTATTAAATAATACTATTGGTGAACTATTTCCTGTCATTAAGGCCTTGTCCAGCACTCCTGTAAGTGCTACTGCTTATAGCCAACAATGATTCTTTCCTTAGTGTGGACAGCTGCAAAGGAGGATATTCCAGTTACAGCATGACAGATATCTGAGTTACTTTATATAAATTATTATTAAAACACTCTGAAGAGGAACAGCGAAGGTACAGCATTTTCATTCATCTACCTGCTAAGACCTCTGAAAATATTGATTAGAGATTTAATGCAAATTAAATTTCATAACAAACATAGTATCTAGTTATTCATTTTCTCATTGATTTAGAATTCCATATATAGGATATTTTGGAACCTGAGCCAACAGCCTTATGGCATAGTGATGTCTATAAAATAATGTACCATTTATAGTTTAACTCATGAGAAATATTTCTGCATAAATTTCTAAAAATATGGTAACAAGAAAAAAAGCCCTCCACTTAAGTCAAATGTAGTAATCATCTTTACCTATGTATATTCTATCTCTCAGTACCAAAACACACAGGTGTATATGCATGTACACAAAATCTAAAATACTCAAACGTTGAGTACTTTCCTTGTGTTTCTGCTCTACTAGGCACTGAAGTATAAGTACAAAGCTATACAAAGCTGGAAACTTGTCTACAAAGAACTTGCCATCAAATCAGGAAGATTTCAAGAGTGATTTTTCTGGATGACTCCTTTGTAAGATGACTCTAGTGGCCGCCTCAGAGTTCTTTCCTTCCAAAGTCACTGTTGAAATAAAGAGGTAGCTAATTTCATTTCTGCAACAGATTTCAATAAGTCAGCTTTTCGACTTAATTAAAATAAAATTTCCATATTTTTATTTAATTTCTTTCAATTACCGCATAAACTTACATTGCTTAAGGGCATAAGCAAAAAGAAAATTAAAATTCTCTATCACCTCCTCCATCAAAGCTTTCATGGAACCAATCTTATAAATAGTTCATCAAAATAAACACTCCTGATATAATTAAAGCAGGGCACATCTGATTTTTAATTCATTAATCAATAATTCAATTCAATATTGAAATATTAATGCTTTTGAATTTTATGATATTTCCCTATTTGTGGTGAAGGAACCATCCATAGTGTCCTATCTTCTGACAAACTTCTCCAACTTCAGTAGCTGGTTAGGCTTCAATAACTCATGTGTTACTTGATTATTTTCTTGATTAAAATAATATACCTGTTAAAGATCAATGCAAAATAAGCTTTGAGCTAATTATTTTATTCTAAGGCATATCATAATAGTAAATAAAGACCTAAAGTAACTTTAGAGTACAAAAAAGAAATAAATGAATGACTCAAAGGGTAAGAATGTCAATGATTAGCTTATTCAGCATTTCTCAAAATGATGTTCCTCAGATTTTATTTTATGGAATGCTAAGAAGTATTAATATTTTTTAAAAAAGACTATAAAATAGAAGATAAGTCTTCCTGGCAAAATAAGTTTATAAACATTGTAGGGCTTTTCTGAGCTGTCACAATGTTAATATATATGGAAAAGCTTTAAGTGGTAAATAAAGCATTTGACTGGAGGACTCCCATCCCTTTTAAAACAAATATTATCAAGTACTATTTAAGGCAGAGGTTGACAAGATACCTGTTCCATCTCATATCAAATTTTAATGTATAATACTTTTTACTTTTATTTAGCTCCAAATATTTAATATCTTTAAAATTTGATTGCAATGTCTTCTTCAAATAATGGTTAATTTAAAAGCTCATTACTTTAAATTCACACATTTGGGTATTTTATAGTTATCTTTTATTATTTATTTCCTGCTTAATATCACAGGAGGCAAATGAATAATATATTTTGCAAAATTTTATTTCTTTGAGGTATGTTGAAACAACCTATGGAACAGCATGTGTACAGTTTTGGAAAATGTTTATCATTCACTTGAAAAGAATATTTATCCTGATATTGTTGGGTGCAATGTTTTATATATGGAAATTAGATGAACTGTTAATTAAGTTGTGCAAATCTTTGATATTCTTAATTGACTTTTTGGGGATACTTAAATCAGTTAGTGAGAACAGTTTAAAATATGATTACATATTTGTCTATATGTCCTCTAATTAAGTCATGCTTCAGTTCAATTCAGTTCAGTCACTCAGTCTTGTCCAACTCTTTGCGACCCCATGGACTGTAGCACGCCAGGCTTCCCTGTCCATCACCAACTCCTGGAACTTGCTCAAACTCATGTCCAGTCATGTTCTCTAATTATGTTATGCTTAGTCTTTATATTTTAGTGTGTGTCATTAGATGCAGACACCTTTAGAATTACATAATTAATTTCTCTTAAAGTCTGCCTTCTTTTTACATAGCTGTATCACTTTTCTTTTTGCCTGATCTTTGCATAGTTTATTCTTCCATCCTTTTACTTTTGAGCTTTCTCTATCTATGCATTTGAAATATATTACTTATGGGCACCATTTAGTTATGATTTATTTATTTTTTCTTTATTTCCTGTCTGAAAATCTTATCCTTTTAGTCAAAATATTGTCTTTACATTTAATGGAATTACTTTTATGTTTGGGATTAATTACTATATGCCTTATATTTGTCTTATTGTATATATATTTTTCTCATTTTCTTGTTTTCATTATTTATTTATTTTATTCAACTTTTCCTTCTTTATTAGTTTATAGTTTGCATATCCTTTTACAATACAATATGAAGGTTTCAAAGTGCATTACTGATGTGTCCAAATTTTCTCCATGTTCCGGAGGTGGGAGGGGGGACTGGGATGGGGAATACATGTAAATCCATGGCTAATTCATATCAATGTATAACAAAAACTACTGTAATGATGTAAAGTAATTAGCCTCCAACTAATAAAAATTAAAAAAAAAAAAAAGAAATTCTTCACATTTACACAGTTTAACTCCATGTATTCTCCTTCTGGAAGACATTTTCAATTTTTTCTTATTATCTATCTACCTAGAAAACCATCATCTATCTATTATGTTTTCTATCCCACAAGATACCATTGTTTCAATCATGTCCAACTCTTTGAGACCCCATGGACTGAGACCCCATGCCAGGCTTCCCTGTCCTTTCACTATCTCCTGAAGTTTGCTCAAATTCATGTCCATTGAGTCAGTGATACAATCCAACCATCTCATTCTTTGTTGCCCCCTTCTCCTCCTGCCTTCAGTCTTTCCCAGCATCAGGGTCTTTTCTAATGAGTCGGCTCTTCGCATCAGGTGGTCAAAGTATTGGAACTTGTCAGCATCAGTCCTTCAAATGAATATTCAGGACTGATTTCCTTTAGGATTGACTGGTTTGATTTCCTTGCTGTCCAAGGGACTCTCAAGAGTCTTTTCCAGCACCACAGTTCAAAAGCATCAATTCTTCGACACTCAGCTTTCTTTATGGTCCAACTCTCACATCCGTACATGACTACTGGAAAAACCATAGCTTTGACTTATACAGACCTTTGTCGGCAAAGTGATGTCTCTGCTTTTGAATATGCTGTCTAGGTTTGTCATAGCTTTTTTTCCAAGGAGCAAGTGTCTTTTAATTTCATGGCTGCAGTCACCGTCCACAGTGATTTTGGAGCCCAAGAAAATAAAGTCTGTCCTGTTTCCATTTTTCCCCATCTATTTGCCATTAAGTGATGGGACTGGATGCCATGATCTTAGTTTTTTGAATGTTGAGTTTTAAGCCAGCTTTTTCATCTCCTCTTTCAACTTCATCAAGAGGCTCTTTAGTTCTTCTTTGCTTTCTGCCAATTAGGGTGGTATCATCTGTATATCTGAGATTATTGATACTATTCCAAGTACTTAATGATTAGTATTTTTAGGTCTATTCACATATTTACCCTTTTGTGATACTCTTCATTCCCTCTTTCATTTCTCCACTTCCATCTCGAATTATTTCCTCCAGACATAAGTCTGTTTTTGGAGATGGAAATGGCAATCCACTCCAGTATTCATGCCTGGAGAATTCCAGGGATGGAGGAGCCTGGTGGGCTGCTGTCTATGGGGTCGCACAGAGTCGGACACGACTGAAGTGACTTAGCAGCAGCAAGTATGTTTTAGCTGCTTCTTCTAGTACTGATTTACTTATAACAAAGTCTTTATGTTTGATTATTTTAAAAGGCTTTTGTCTCCTCTTTGTTTTTCTTAGAAATAGAATTATACTTTGGCAGTAATTTTTCTTTCAGTGATTTTAAGATAGTTTACCATTGTCTTGTGTGGAAAAACTGTCAATCATTAATTTTTCCTTTAAGGACAACCTCTTTTTCCCCATATGATTTTGTTAAAATTTTATTTTTGTGCTGGCCTTCAGAAATTTTACTATGAAGTACCTCTGCACCACCCTATTAGTATTCACTTTCTCAGATTTTGTATTGATTCTTAAATCTGTAATCCAATGTCTTTAAACAATTTTAGAAAACTCTCAGCTGTTATCTCTTTAAATGTTTCTTCTTCATGTTTTTTTTTCTGTTTTTCTAACACTCCAATTCTGTGTATATTAGATCTGTTTACTGAGTCCCCTATGTGTTTTATAAAGGCTTCCCTGGTGATTCAGTGGTAAAGAATCTGCTTGCAATTCAGGAGACATAGGACAGTCCCCTGAAGGAGGAAATGGCAGCTCACTCCAGTATTCTGCCTGGGAAATCCCCTGGACAGAGGAGCCTGATGGGCTGCCGTCCATGGGGTCACAAAGAGTCAGACACAAATGAGCACAAGCACTCCTTCCTTGTGAATTTTATAAACTTTTCTGTATTTTCTGTCTTTGTGTGTGTGTGTGTGTGTGTGTGTGTGTGTGTGTGTGATTCTGGTAACTTCCTGATGACCCATCTTCCATTTTACTTATTCTGTCTTAAGGTACATCTAATCTTCTGTTTGATCAACACATTGAGCTCTGAATTTCAGTCTCTTTTCATTTTTAAAATTTCTATTATAGTTTTTTTTTTATGTTTACATTCTCAATCTTGTGTTGAATTTCCTTAATTACGTTCAGCTTATTTGTTTTAAAGTTTGCATTATCTACATCCTCCATGAGTCTGTTTCTATTGTCTATTCTTTATTTCTTGTCTTGTCACCTCTAATGCCTGTTATTTCTTAATTGAGTGATTCACTATTATATGAAGAATTTGGAGAATATTTTGAGGCCAAGGTTTATGATACCTTCCAAAAAAGATAATTAACATTTATTTATGCCTGATGGACTACCAGGGATTGTGATGATTGGAAATTGGACTTTAGTTTCTTTACCTCTCTCCATACATAGATAGATGTTCTAGTCGTTGTTAGAAGGAAGTCCCAAATCACTTAACATACTACTGTCAGAAGTGGAATTTTCCTAATAAGTACCCTGGTATAGGTATATTTTATTGTCTAGTAAAACACATTCCTTACCACTTGTAATTTTAAATCTGTGGCCTAATTTTATATGATTATTTTTCAACATGAAATTCAGTATCATTTTGTCAAATTATAAAATGGAGTTCCATTGCATTTATTGATTTATTTAGGGACAGATGACATTGTTATACTAGAATTTTATTAAGATATGATTTTAAATAATGAAATTTTAGCCCACCTTTTCAATTTTAATATCAATTTTTAAATTTCTTCATGACATTCTAAATGCAAATATGCCTAATTTTTTAACTTTCTGCTTGAAGCTAATGGACAGAGCCTTTTAAAAATAACATATAATGTATTTCTCTATCTCTTATTTTATATTTTTTAAATCAGAAAATAATGTTGAATTTTATTTATGTCCTTCTGTCCATTTTAATTTTCCTTTAACTAATGTTTTATTTTGTGTCTACTAGGCTCCAGACAGTCATGTAATGTAGGTATCACAATCATAATGAACAAAAGAGAGAGACCATTTTCAAGCTCCAATGAAGCTTACAACCTGTATTATTCAAAGTCCTAACAAGAAACAGATGGCACACTCAAAAGGGGCCATTCAAGCAATTATGCTGAACAAAAATACAAAAATATGAGCAGGGTCCAGAACAACAAAGTATGGGAAAGCATACCTGGTTAGCAAGATTATAAAGTTACAAAGGGAGACAGTGCTTTCCAGAGCCCAGAGTGTAAGCCCTGTTTGGAGAGTTTTGAACAGAGGAAATGTTACAAATAAAAGAATGGAGCCTGGAGCACCTGCAGCACAGAAGGGAGAGAAGGAGAGGAATTAATACTGTGACCTCTCACCTTTCACCATCAGATAGCTTGCCAGCATCTTCCTTTAATTAGAACCAACCTGAAGTCAGAGGGCAAGGAATCCCAACCAAGCCAGGTTTTCTGGAACACATAATAAGATGGAGAGGGATAACAAATTGATTAATCTATAATGACAAATGGAGAATAACTAGCACATAGCATATGGAAACTAGCATATAAGTAGATGAGCATTATATAGAGTAACAAGGGTTATGACAAAGGAAATACTGAATCACATGGAAACATTTAAAAGAGGCATCTCTGACTTGCTGTCCTGTAGCATCTCTTCTGTTATGCTCTAGTTAAATCCATTTCTGAATCTGTACTCATTTTCAGTATTTTAAAAATACTTTATTATGAAAAAAAAATAATGTACACAAGAGTAAAGAGAGCAGTATAATTGATCACCATGCACCCATCACATATCTTCAACAATCATCGCTACATTTGAATCTCGATTCTGTGATTCCCACTAGTCTTTTTTATTTTATTAAGTAAAGAGAGGTTTAAAATAGATCCTAGTATTATTCTATTATACCAGAAAATATTTAAATATACATCTTTAGCTGATCAGTTCAGTTCAGTTGCTCAGTCGTGTCCAACTCTTTGCAACCTGCTGCAGCACACCAGGCTTCTCTGTTCATCACCAACTCCCAAAGCTTGTTCAAACTCATGTCCATCGAGTCAGTGATGCCATCCAACCATCTCATCCTCTGTTGTCCCCTTCTCCTCCCACCTTCAATCTTTCCCAGCATCAGGGTCTTTTCCAATGAGTCAGTTCTTTGCATCAGGTGGCCAAAGTATTGGAGTTTCAGCTTCAATAAGAATGATAAAAATGTTTAGATGATAAGAATGTTTAAAATAGGTTTTGCACAATCACTGTCATTGCAGCACCTAATGACATTGATAAACTAACCCACAAAACTTATTTAAATTATTTAATATCATCTAATACCATCTATACTCAAATTTTCTTGACTTTACCAAATATATATTTCCATGGCAGTTTTAAGCAGGATCCAAACAGGATCTAGACAATATATGTTTTGTTTATTTGTTTACTGATTGACCTTTATTCTATTATTGTCCTCCTCCCCACTGATGATAACACATCATGTAATTGATTTAGGGAGAATATAGGTCATAAGTCCTATAGAAAGTTCCACGTTCTGAATTTGGTAGATTGCTTCCTTATGACATCATCTAATGTGTTCTTCTAACCCTGGTAATTCCCAGAAATGTGTAGGTAGATCTAGAGGCTTAAATGTATTTTGGCTCAGTTTTCAGCAAGAATATTTAGTGGGTGGTGGTGTTTACTTCCTATTGCATCACATTCTATCTGATCGTTCTACTTTCAGTAATCAAACTGTCAGTGTGGGCTCAGGTTATACTGCTTGATTTTCTCAAGTGTTTCAACAGGTCTCCTAATGATTATAGCATCAATTGATTATTGTTGCCAGGATGTATCATTTCTTTAGGGGTTACAGAATGAATATTTTCTCATTATATATTCCTCTTGAGTTTATCACTGGTAACTGCTTTTTTAAAGAAGCACAATTCTTCACAAACTATTTGTTTACCCTGAAATATTATGGAAAGGAAGGATAAATGCTTGATTATTCCTCATATTATTAATCATTTTTCAGTACAAAGAATTGCTGCATTAGCAAATTTTAGTGGTTTGTAAAGAAATGTTACGAATTTTTGTATTTTCCTCCATCTTATGTGTTTTAACTCATTGCAGTCATTATTGCTCAAATGGTGTCATCGTTTTGGGCCAGTAAGATTTCCCTCAAGTTAACTTCTACATTCAGATTTTACTCAACTTGAAATTAGGTTCTCTTTTTGAATTATACTCTCTTCTGACATTTATCCCCCTTTAAATACTGTATTTTGCTACTAGGCTGCTGGTATACTACATGAACATCCTTGAATGTTCCAGGCACCAGCCACATATTTGCTAGTATTCACTCACTAACGTTTTAAGCTATTGCCAATTGATTCTGGTTGAGTTATACATACCACTTAACTGAGTTTTTTTTTTCAATAGCTCTACCCTGTCTATAAATTTAGTCTGTACTCATTGATATGGAACTTAGAGCCCTCCACAATTTATCCTTGAAGTCATTTCTTATTTCTTCTTTGACCTACCTCATTGCTGCTCATTTGACTTTCTCAGGTTCTGAAAAGACAGCTCTGTGTTGGGTACCATCTGCAGTTCTAGGTTCATGGTAGTCTCTGAGCTAATTTGGGGAAGGCAAAATAGAGTATACAGTCAAAACAGTAAGAGATATGCTTGGACTTTTTTTGTCAATTCAACTAATTTCTTTTTTTCTGGTTCTGGGCTCACCAAAACAGTACAGAGAAGTGGAACAGAGTTGTCACTCCTTTCTCCAGTGTATCTGCCTGAACCAGGGATCGAACCCAGGTCTCACATATTGCAGGCAGATTCTTTACCATCTGAACCACCAGGGAAGCTAAGGCATAAAACAACCTAAATGTCCATTGATAGGTGAATGGATAAATAAAATATAGTACAGTCTTTCGATAGGAGATTGGTTCCAGAAGGCCATGCAGGTACCAAATCTGATGTTCAAATGCATTTTATATATACTGTAGTACAAGTGGTCCTCCATATCCATGGTTCCACATTCCCCAGGTTCAACCAATCCTTATTGGATGATTGAATCTGCAGACCCGGAACCCACAGATATGGAGGGGCGACTATATGGACATGCTAAGGAATATTATTCAACCTTAAAAGGGGAGGGAATTCTGCAATATGCTACAACATAGATGGACTTTGAGGACATTGTGTGGTGAGAAACAAACTAGACACAGAAAGACAAGTATTTCATGATTTCATTTATATGTGTTCTTAGTCGCTCAGTCATGTTCAGCTTTTTGTGACCCCATGGGCTGTAACCCACCAGGCTCCTCTGTTCATGGGGATTCTCCAGGCAAGAATACTGGAGCAGGTTGCCATGCCCTCCTCCAGGGGATCTTCCCAATCCAGGGATCAAACCCAAGTCTCCCACATTGCAGGCAGATTATTTACTGTCTGAGCCACCAGGGAAGCCCTACTTTATATGAGGTATCTAAAATAGCCAAATTCATAAAAATCAAATACTGCAATGGTACTTATTAGAGAGTGGGAGAGCGGAGAATGGCCAGTTATTAACCAACATAATAATAGGTATGTTTCATAACATAATGCTAAATGTTTCAATTAAGTAAGGTGAATAAGATTTAAAAACCTGCTGAATGACAATGTATCTATAATCAACAAAACTTTATTGCATACTTAAAATTTGTTAAGAGAGTAGATCCTATGTTAAGTGTTCTTACCACAATAAGATCCAATTAAAAAAAAATATGACTGTCATATTGGGTATATTACATATTTAATATAACAGAAAGAAGTAACTTTAGAAGATGATCCTTAAGTGTTCATGAGTGCATATGCACATCTTAAACTATTTGCTAATAATAACAGTAATATTCACCAGAGAAAATTTGAAACTCAGATTAAAAAATAAAAGACTGTAATACAACCTTCCAGAAATGACTGTTATTAACTCCTTCCACATGACCAATTACATGTCTGACAACTCTCATACATTTTATTGTGATCATTTCTTCATTGTCATCTGTGTTTTAGAACACATTTTAATTACTCTACCATGCTTCATTTAAGTATTTCTACATTGTAGGATGTTATGAATTTGCCCACTTACTTTTCTTTTAAATATTTCCAGTTTGATAATTTGAAACACTATCTCAGTGAGTTACATGTTATTCCTTTGATTATTAGTGAGAGTTGAACATGCTTCCAAATGTTTGTTGTCTAGTGACTTTTCTTTAGTTGGTTATTTGAAAATGTTCTTTGTCTAATTTTATTAAAGACAGTATCATCTCTCTTTCTAAAAAAAAGCCAGGAGCAAAACCAAAATCAAATTACTGAGAAAATATATTTGTAGCATATCTGGCAGATAAAATAGTATGATGGCCTCATGACAATGCTTCCTGCTTGAAGCTTTAGAAATGGGAGCTTGTTTGCAGCGATCCTGAGTAACAAATGCCATCTTTCCAAACTCAGCTTTAGGGATTAGATGATAATAGGAATACACTTGAAATCAAAGGATTCAAGGAGAGTCATTGGGCCCAGCTCCTGTTGGCAGATGAGATCAGCTACTGAAGTCTAATCGATGCCCCCAAACTGATTATTTTTCCCCACAATGATTCAGGTTCCTTGCCTTTCATACTTGTATTAACAGTTAAATGTCTCTAAGACATCCAGAAAGGACTTTTGAATCAGAATGTGATCCTTATACCAGTGACTTATCTTAGAAATTTATTTCTGACATTACAAGGTTAATGCTTTTTAAAAAGAATGAAAAAACCCTCATTTGGCATAGGTATAAAAATCTTTAAATAATATTAATTTTTAAATCACCATTATTAAAGCTAGTAATAATTATATTCCATATTAACACCTAATTTTGCACTTATCTGATTTGATCCTCACAGCAACCTGAAAAGCTAGATAGGGTAGGCATTTTCATTCTCTTTTTATAATGAATTGAGATCCAAAGACACTGAATAAAAGCAAAGATCATACTATTAATTACTAGCAGAGAAGAGACTCAAATTCTGTCCCTCTGATTTCAAATCCTTTTCTCCATTTTCTTTAATACTACTGTTCTGCCCTCATGTCACTACATCATTAGAGTTCTAAGCTTTTGCTAATAGCACATGTGGCTATTGGTAATGTTTTTGTACACCTCTCTGTTGACCAACTATTTCTTAAAACCATTACGATTTAGTTATACATATAAGACAGGAATTTTCATTAAAAACTTTCTCAAGGTAACTAAGAGGGTAGAAACATCTTTCAGAGAAGGTATGCAAAGTAAAGTTCTCTGAGTTATTTTGACCAAATATATTTTATACTCCAATATACCCGTGGCATTGTCCATACAGCTCCCTGTGCCTGGCACAGATGCTCTTATTCTCTCTATTCCTTCTTTATTTCTCTTTATTGTTCTCTCTCTCTCTCTCCCCTGCCCTCATTTCATCCTTCTGTCCACTACTTATTGTCCAAGGCTTACCTCATATATCATCAACCCTCATCAACCTTTCCCTTTATCTCCTACAAACTGAGTCTGATAATTCCTATCTCTGAACACATATAGCAGTTAGTGAACTTTATCTTTTATTTCAAACCTATATGAGCAGTTCTATTCCCTTATCTGACTATGAAATGCTTTATGGTTGTGCCAGGCATATACAAGTGCACATCATTAAGGAAAATAATATGCAGATATATATCCTGAGGTACTGACATAGGCAATTGAAATCTGTATATCAGCCTCTAAAATGAGTTTAAGTTACAGCCCCAAAACTTCCCATGAATATTAAAGTACATCCTACATTCCTAATAACTGGCATATAGCTGAGGACAGTGCACAAAGACCTGAATAATCTGCCCCAGGGCCCTTGGGAATCTGATTATAATTAAAAATCCAACTTTAACTTAATGACTTTATCCATGGCTATTTCTCTAAATTCACTGTCTTCTAACTGAAGTGTTTTTTTGCCTTTTTGAATATGTCCAGCAGCATAACTTATATAAGTAGCAGCAATAGAAGCAGAAAACACTTGTGTTCAAATGACATTTGGGCCCGAATTCACAATCTGCTGTTGGATTTACTCTAGGACACTGGGCTGCTTTTCTTACTTCCCTAACATAGCTCTTCCATGCTGAAAAGTTCCAATCTGTAGACACAGCACATAGCGCTGCAGTTGTAAATAACAACGCAAAAGTCAAGTGTGAGTGACTTGAGCCCCTAAGTAAGAAATTGTCTGCAAAAGCAAGATTCTTTCTCCTTTTTAGGTATCTGTTATTACATCTGTCCAGTTAAGTTGTATTAGATCAGAGGTTTCCAAGTCATTATGTGTAGGAGAATCTTCTGGAAATTAAAAAAAATAAAGAATTTTATCTCCACCCCAGTCTCATAGAATGAGAATCTCTAGGGAGCAAGCATTATAATATATCTAGTTCATAGATTCCTGTTGAGAAACAGTAGGCTACATGATCTCTAAGGTCTCAGGAATCACTAGTTTCATAATCTCTGAATATATATAGGTAATTCAAATGAGGACAGGAAAATGCTTTTTTATCCATCTAGAATCATTAAACAATAGAAAGAATGCTTAACTGAGCATCAAGAGACCTGGAATGAATCATGGTTTTTCCATGACATGTTCTTCTCTTCTATGGCTTCAGTTTTCTCATCTGTAAAATAAAATAATGGCATTACATGTTACTGTAACCTGTGATGCCTTGCAAATTGTACCTGTAGAGGTTCAAACCACATAAATGGAGATGAAGGTGACAGTACAGACAACAGAGATGAAATAGATGACATATAACTTACTGATGTTCTAATTTAGTACAGACTGATGTTCTAATTTAGAATATGTGAATACATACCATATATATGTATGCATGGGTATATTACATATATATTCACAGACATACTTTTTAGTCATTAGAAAGTAGCTTCCAGAAGAATGGAGACTTAATCTTTTGACTAGGAAGTCAAATGCCTGGCTTTTCTCGGTGTTGAAGTTGGGAGAATCTGTCTTGTCTATTACCCTCTATGATCACCTGAGATGAATGAGCTAGAAGATGACCCTTTTGGGGGCAATGTTTTGAACTGACTCACTTTGTGTTGACATGGGTTCAAAAGTGACAAGAGTCTAGGCATTGCTTTAGGGTAACAGGGAACAAAACATGTGACCCCAGAAGTTGTCACTTTGGCATGTGGATTATTCTGAGCAAGGTCAAAGTCCTCTAGACTCAAGAAGAGATTTTTACCTCCTTCTTACCTGCCTTTAAAAGAATTTAGATCAAGGGCCTGTACCAGCAGAAAGCTTATACCAAAGTAACTTTTTATATCAGAGAAATTTCTATGCACTGCCTGGCAAACATATATCTACCAAGCACCAGCTCTTATCTTCTTGGGCTTTATCTTCCTTTCTTTTGAGACCCCAGACCTGTAGCGCCTTCTCCTTTGCTCAGTTGAAGCTCATGGTATATAAGTTTCAATTACCTGGCCACCAGGAGACTTAATGTGTTTCTGGGAATTTTGTATCTATGAAATTATTTTTTTTCTCATATTAGAAGAAAGAAAGTAGCTTCTGACCTCTGCTGAAATAAATTCAAAGGAACTTCAATTTTATGAGTTTTCTATTTAATATTGAGGACTTGTTTTATTAATACGACTGGGATATCTATTAGGAAAAATAACCAGGAGCCTCAGGGAGAGCTACAAGCCTGAAGATGTGGACCAGTGATAATTAGGGAATTCAAATGAGCCTCCTGAAAGGTTGCTGCTGAGCCCTGAAAGACGCTGGGATTCTTGTCCTCCAAAGGAGAAGAATTCAATCCTGGGATAGGCTTGATGGCTCAGAACTTTTGTGTAATAAAGTTTTATTAAAGTATAAAAGGATAGAGAAAATTTTGACATAGACATCAGAAGGGGGCAGAAAGAGTGCCCCCTGCTAGTCTTTAGCAGGAAGTTATATACCTACTAGCAGGCTGCTAATTAGAGGAATTAGAGAATTAGTTATATACCTATTAGTTATATACTTACTAGCAGGCTTCAATAGCATGTGAACCGTGAACTTCCAAATGTTCAAACTGGGTTTACAAAAGGCAGAGGAACCAGAGATCAAATTGCCAACATTCATTGGATCATCAAAAAGCAGGAGAATTTTGAAAAAAAAACATCTACTTCTTTCTGACTACACCAAAGCTTTTGACTGTGTTGATCACTTCTTTCTGACTACACCAAAGCCTTTGACTGTGTGGATCACAACAAACTGTGGAAAATTCTTCAAGAGATGGGAATACCAGACCACCTTACCTGCCTCCTGAGAAATCTGTATGCAGGTCAAGAAGCAACAATTAGAACTGGACATGGAAAAACAGACTGGTTCCAAATCGGGAAAGGAGTATGTCAAGGCTGTATATTGTCATCCTGCTTATTTAACTTATATGCAGAGTACATCATGAGAAATGCTGGGCTGGATGAAGCACAAGCTGGAATCAAGATTGCTGGGAGAAATATCAATAACCTCAGATATGCAGATGATACCACCCTTATGGCAGAAAGTAAAGAACTAAAGAGCCTCTTGATGAAAGTGAAAGAGGAGAGTGAAAAAGTTGGCTTAAAGCTCAACATTCAGAAAACAAAGATCATGGCATCCGGTTCCATCACTTCATGGCAAATAGATGGGAAAACAATGGAAACAGTGACAGACATTTTTTTTTTTTGGGGGGGGGGGGTTCCAAAATCACTGCAGATGATGACTGCAGCCATGAAATTAAAAGACACTTACTCCTTGGAAGAAAAGCTATGACCAACCTAGATAGCATATTAAAAAGCAGAGACATTACTTGCCAACAAAGGTCCGTCTAGTCAAAGCTATGGTTTTTCCAGTAGTCATGTATGGATGTGAGAGTTGGAGTATAAAGAAAGCTGAGTGCCAAAGAATTGATGCTTTTGAACTGTGGTGTTGGAGAAGACTCTTGAGAGTCCCTTGGATAGCAAGGAGATCCAACCAGTCCATCCTAAAGGAGATCAGTCCTGAATATTCATTGGAAGGACTGATGCTGAAGCTGAAACTCCAGTACCTTGGCCACCTGATGTGAAGAGCTGACTTATTTGAAAAGACCCTGATGCTGGGAAAGAATGAAGGCAGAAGGAGAAGAGGATGACAGAGGATGAGATTTTTGGATGGCATCACCGAGTCGATGGATGTGAGTTTGAGGAAACTTTGGGAGTTGATGGACAGGGAGGCCTGGCATGCTGCAGTTCATGGGTTTGCAAAGAGTTGGACACGACTGAGCAACTGAGCTGAACTGAATTAGAGAAAAGAAATGTCTTAAAACTCAGAGAATGGGACTAGGCCCCTTACCCACAACATGCATTTTGAGATAACATTGGCACAAGGTGAGTCATACCAGGCCATAAGATGATTGGCATATCTTGAAGAAAGTCAGGTTTCCTAGCAAATACATAGTCTCATTAACGTAGCTTAAGAGAACTTTTGCATGAAGAAAACATACTGGTTTGGTGAGTAAAACATACTGGTTTGTCAAGTAGGTTCTGAGTGTTAGATGGAACTGATTTGAAGAAAGACAGAGTCTAAGGTAAATACATAGTTCATTAACATAGCTTAAGAAAAACATTTCCATAAGAAAAACTGCATTGGTTAGCTCAAAGTTTGAGAAAAGTTAAGTTCGGATGGAACTAGGTGTCATCATGGCAAAACAGAATTTTAAAAGAAACTTCCTTTTAATTTTGTATAGAGAAGGGAAAACAATGTGAGACTTGTGGTTTGTTTCCTCGTGTTGCTTGAGAGGAAAAAAAAAAGTCTGACACTTGCAGCCTATTTTCTCTGTTTGGGGATCCCTAACCTTCTTGCTGGAGAAGGAAATGGCAACCCACTCCAGTGTTCTTGCCTGGAGAATCCCAGGGACAGGGGAGCCTGGTGGGCTGCCGTCTCTGGGGTCGCACAGAGTCAGACATGACTGAAGTGACTTAGCAGCAACAGCCTTCTTGCCTGTTACCCTCTCACTCCCTCCAGACATAGGTTGGACTGGATTGCTCCAAAACTTTATTCACTGCCTTTCTGTTCATCTCTGGACTGGTAGTTTTCACTGAATGGAAAACAAATTTTGGTACATATGTTTTCACGTTATTGAGGGCACCATCCTACTTAGACACAATAAGGTGTACATTTGAGTGTTATAGAAGAATTGATATTTGGATTTCTGTTAAACAATAAGTTACTGCACTCATACTGCCTCATCCTAATAATATAAAGAATATACAGTCCCTGTTTACTGTGCACCTAGAAAGTATTTGAAGCAGGAGCTAACAGGTGGCTGATGGGATTAATGAGTGTGTAAGTCAACAGTTTCATGTACCTATTACATATACTGACAACAATATATAATGAATATATATCATACTTAATATAATAATTATTGAGCATCTGCTATGTGTCAAGCACTGTAATAGACACAACAGACTCAGTTGTGGGGAAAAATGACACACAGATACTTTGCTCTCATAGGGGAATTTGCCATATAATAATGAGAACAGAAGTTAAATTCAATATTAGAGAGGTGTAAATCGAAGGAGTAGGAAATCTTTCAGTAAGGATACCTTATTTGAGGTGTTTATGAATTATACCTGTATTTTAACTCTCATAAACATCAACTTGCTGCTTTTTATACAAAATTCTGTTCTTGAGCCATAAATACAAATAGGGTACTCATAGAAATAGTTATCCTATAGCTGAGATGAGTCAACATTGAACTACCACCCACTCTCAGCTAATCTCTTACATAGACACATATTTACCGAGTGACTGGACTAAATTAGGTGATGGAACAGTGTGAAGCCAATTACTTTAACTAGAAACTAAAACCAACAATTTATGTCCCTCTGGTTCACTTTAACTTCATTACCAGATAGCTGAGTATGTGGTCAAGCTGGCATACAGCATGTTAGTGAATTTTCATGCATTATCATTTTCCAGTCTCTAAACAAACCTCAAAAGTGAGCAAAGCAGGAGTTACTAGTCCCACTTTACAGATAAGGTCAAAGAGACTGAGAGTAAATAGTCAAAACATGTAACAAGGTTATATTCAAAGCTTGAAGCACAAGTTTCACAGCTCTGAATTCTGCCCTCTCAGCTGACTCAGATTACCACATTACTATTCATATACTTTGCAAATTTACATAAAAGAAAACTGTTCAATTATGGGCACTTTAAGACTTTTAACTGTGTTCTATCAGAGACCATAAGACTTACTCAATTCAAAAATAAAATTGTATTATAATTCATAAACAGATATTTATTTGGTGGTACTCATGACTCAGCAAGTAGTCATGCAATACACACTTGTCAGAGATGTTATTCACTAGGTAATAATGAAATGAGGCTTTCTTGGATAAAATTCTACTTCCAGGTAGACAGCGTAAGTGCCAGTTTGAAACTTCTTTTCTGCTTGATACTCTAGGGAAAAAAAAATACCTACATATTTAAAGAACAAAAACAGTATTCTTTCTATTGTGGGAGTTTATATTACAAATGATTGTAGTGGAGACTCAATTTGGATATATCCCTACTGAAATTTGCAAATAGGTAGCTGAAAATATCTAGTCAGCAAATGAATATATATATATAAAATATTTTTATTATGTTTCATTAAGTTATATATTATATATGATTATATTTTAATAATTATAAAATGCTGCATATTATATCACATAATATGATAATTATATATTTATTAATTCCATATATATATGTTATGTTATAAACACTAATATATAATATAAATATATTAAATTTATATAAAATATTAAACATTAAAAATATATATAAATTAAATATATAAATTAATATAATGTAATATATATAACAGTAATAATATATCATATATGAACATCTCTATACATTATATAATTACATTTAAAATTCATATTATT
Organism: Odocoileus virginianus; assembly: GCF_023699985.2. Lineage (NCBI taxonomy): Eukaryota > Metazoa > Chordata > Mammalia > Artiodactyla > Cervidae > Odocoileus > Odocoileus virginianus. The sequence continues at coordinate 111,853 of NW_027224318.1, read as the reverse complement.
TATATATATAATTATTATAAACTGATATATGAAGTACATGATAGACACATAGATATATAATTATAGATAAATTATATATCTCTAGTTATGTATATCATATATAATAATATCGATGTTTAGGTATGTAATATAGTGATATAATTATATCACATATATAATCATATTTGTAGTGTGAAGAGTAATAATACACATATGATTTTATTTTGTATATTTGACATAATATAAAAAGGTATTACCTTTTTATTTAAGAATTTATATAACACATATGAAATATAAGATATTACATTGCATAATTATATCATATCTAACATATATTTTACTTTTGTAATGCTTATGTATTACAAGCTTATGTATTACAAGCATTACTTGTAATGCTTATGTATGTATGTACTTTGTAATGCTTATGTATGTATTATATGTATAAGGATTTAACATGTGTTTGTTTAATTACATATGTATAAAACTTATTTTATATTATAACATGGACCATGTTTTACATTACTTGTAAACATTTACATTACTTGTAATGTAATTATTTAATAATAATAAGTATAATTATATTAGATTATATATTTTATAACAATCTTTTCATATCATATTTTATATACTATTAGCATGTATAGAAACTGTATACATAGCAATTATAGTATAGTACATGGAAATATTATTATATAATTGATAAGAATATTTCTCATATTGAAATAATATATATGTGATACATTATATTATATGTTACAATTATGTATAATATATATATAATTACAGTATATAATTCACATAAATAATTATATTACCCATATTATATAATAGTATGTATATCAAATGATATAATATGCTTATTTGATTATGAAAATATAATCTATAATATATTTATGTAATTATATTGCATTTATTATATGCCATATATGAATGGTTATATATTTATATAATTCCTTTGTCTATAATATCAAATATGTCTGAGAATATCAACAAGTTTAAGTTTACAGCAAGAAAGAAGAACCACATGCATAGTAGCATCTCAATGAAGAATGCCACTTCATGTCATGGATCTTGACAATAATTTCATGGATATGGCACCAAAAGCATAGGCAGAAAAAGCCAAAACAGTGGAACTATATCAGCCTAAAAAGCTCTAGCACAGCAAAGAAACAATCCATAGAGAGAAAATGCAACTTGCAGAATGGGCGACAATATTTGCAAACCATATATCTGATGAAGGATTAATCTCACAGATGTATAAGGAATTCATATAACTCAATAAAAGGAAATCTAATTCCTCGATTTAAGAAAATGGGTTAAAGACCTGAATAGACATAATTGAAGTTGCATTGAATTTATTTTAGCAGACGTCAGAAGCTATTTTCTACTAATGATCAACTTTAGGGAATGATTTGCTTAGGATTCAGCAGTCGGATAGGACCTCATCTTCTGAGTTTTAACATCACCTATCATATCTAGTGTTAAAAGGAAAAATGATGGTTTCTTCCATTTAGACTATAACATTAACAAAAAAAACTGTATTTTAGTGAAGTTTGTGCAAAAGTATATGTGTGAATATGTATGTAATATACCCGTGTATACATATATATAGTATGTATTCACATATTCTAAATTAGAACATCAATAAGTTATATTTCATCTATTTTATCTCTGACTTAACTGTTTCTGTAAAATAACAAGATTATGAAAATCTCCAGTCCACAGACATGAAAAATAGTTTTCAAATCTACGATGCCTAAAGGGCATACTTCTGAATAACTTCCAGGTTTTTATGTTCACAAACTTCTTCCAAATGTTAGATGATTGACATTTCACTTTTAAATCTCTTTCTGAACGGACAATCTGGATAGTAAGTTGCAAGCCAATATCTTCAAATTTATTTTTTATTTTATGTGTTTCAAAATCGTCCCTTTTTTGAGTGTGTGTGCGTATAGAAGAGAGAAATTGAGATCATCCGATTTTTTTCATTAAACAAACCTTATAAAAGAAAAATTCCGCATCACTGGTAGGAATTTTTCTTTTCATTATAGTTCCTTCATATACTTTTGATTGTTATTTGGCAAGGAAAACTAAACACACCCACTAATATACCGTTCCTGGTGAGATTAATATTTAATATGTATGCAACAACAATACTTGAACATTTTCTTCTTTAACAACCACGGAAGTACCCCTGGGCATCAAAATAGTTCTCTCTCAAGTTTGAGGGAAATTGAGTAGCATACTTGAAGAGCTTTTCCAGCACCATGCTGTCAAATGCTTACCTGTGTGGCAGTTAAATGGGTCTCAGGTGAATTAACTTTTACCCCCTCCAGAAGAAGGACAATTGTAGGCATTTTCACTGCAGGTTTCACAACATGTAACAGAACTGTCACTCCGGAGTGAGTTTGAAGAGCAGTCAAATGAAAGTTAAATTGTTTTGCCTGCAACTTGCTCAGGTAACTTTGGAGAATATTCTCAGATTTGCATTTGATATAACAACCCCTCTTCAGCACTCAGATGAGGGTAAGGCATTCCTTGGTCTGTTTTCACCAAGGGCATGCTTGCTTTGTGACAGCCTCATGTCTGAACTGGTTTTTTATCCCATGTGACTAGGAAGAAAAATCTTCAGTCCACAATGGTAATTTTTAACCAAAATAAAATTCCAGGAGGATTTCTACCTTTGATACATGGATTTATTTAATCCATCATTCATTCTCTAATTTAATTCTTAAAAACACATTTGCTAAGTACCTATTATAATCTAGATTCTAAGCAAGATAGTGAAGATATGACAAAGAATGCAGAATAAATCCTGCCATTAGTGAGCTCAGAATCTAGAGAAGGAAGTGAAACATAAAAACACTTACACTGAGTTATAACTGTAATATAATTAATAAAAGGAAAACCAACTTAAAACAACAAATAGCCAGAGTTGCAGCCTCAAAATCTCCTACAGATAAAGAAATTAAGATCCATAAAGGTTTAAAGTACTTCCTCGAAGTGCAACCTTCACCCTATCGAAGCTTATATAAAGGAGAGGTTGGTCATACTTAGGTGTTGAAGTAGAACCTTCAGCAGCTGCACCTTCTATGAGAAGATGGGTTTACACAGATGGTAAAGTGGGGAAGGGCATTCTCTATGGAGAGGAAGACAGTAAAGTAGGAAGATCAGATTTGTTTTAACTCACATAAAGGTCATGCTGTAAAACATGGTGTGAGTCCTCTTTTCCTTAGTGAGTGTAGGCTGTAAAGCGTTCCTGCTTGGTCTTTTTCGTAAATCAACAAGGATACTTTTCCAAAGAGACTATCATCTGCATATGCAGAGTCAATATTAACATCACCATGTGTAGAGCTATTGAGACCAAGCTCCCTGGGTAGATGCTTCCATTTTGTTCTGTGATAATGGGAAATACCACTCACACTGCCCAGGACCTTCTCCAAACTGTCCTACTGGCCACTGAAGAGCCCATGAAGAGGAGGAGTCATCAAACCTCATGCTAAATAACTTAAAGTCCTCAAAAACATGGATAGTGTGAGTGTAGTCTAGTATACTACTCAGTACTCACATCCAAAGGACATGGCATTGCATCCTAGGCTGTGACCTAAGCCAGTGAATTTACGGGCTATAGGTCCATTTTCCTAGTGGCTCAACAGTAAAGAATCCACCTGCAATGCAGGAGATACAGGAGATGCACTGGTTCAATCCCTGGGTCGGGAAGATCCCCTGGAGGAGGGCATGGCAACCCACTCCAGTATTCTTGCCTAGAGAATCCCGTGGACAGAGGAGCCTGGTGGGCTCCAGTCCATAGGGTCACATAGAGTCAGACATGACTGAAGCAACTCAGCACAATGGCAAAAAGGCAGTGTCAGTTTAATTCATCAGGATATTGTTGCATAAATGCATTGTCTATTGTCATTAAGATTTAATGTTACAGATAAGTGCACATGGTACAAGATTGTTTCTGCCCAGCTATTTATGACAGAGTACACTAATTATGATTTTCTTTCCTATCTTCTTCGAGTCATTACTACTTATCTGTCCCTCATAGGCTTATGAAACTTTTAATCAACAAAATATTTTAGTACATTGTTTTTTTCAAAATGAAGTCTGGACACATCTGCCTCAGATGGCCTCTTTTTATGATACAGATTCTTGGGTCAACTGCCCAGCTCACTTGAAGCAACCTCTAGGGATGGGGCTGATGGATCTTCATGTTTAACAAGTTTTCTGGGTTATCTCTTGTAATTAGACAATCACTACCTTCAAAAATAGTCTAACTACATCATTTCTCAAATCAGTAATCTGCAGTTCAGAAAGGAGAAGTGACTTGGCCAGGGTTATAGAGCAAGTACCCACAAAACTCAGGCTTCTCCAGGCCTCTGAGATCTGAGCTCAGAGTTCTTTTCACCACCCCACAATGTTTACACCCAAAACCCCAATCATACACCTGTTGTGGAACATTAATAGGAGTAAAATTGTTGGTGATCAGCTACTATCAAAACACAAGCTCTTTTTGACTTATAATGACAGATTTTAAAATAATTGTTTAGAATATATTGTGGCAATATTTCCTTCTTCCATAAAAGTGTTTAATTGAGAATATAGTCTCAACACAGAATCTTTGTATACAGAAAACATTAAATATAATTGGCAAGTTTGTAATTTAGTTGCAATATAGACTTTCGATTTGTGCCAAAACCCTGTAAGGCAAAATGGAATTTCAGAAAATGATGATGAGAAACTAAACACCCTAGGTTGACTAGCCCACACTTAAAGACTGAAACTTCTGCCCACTTTGTGTGTTCTTTTAGAGTCACTGTGTACTGTGCCTTTGTTCCTCTCAATTACTTGCACTGGTGAAAGTAAAAATGCAATTCTGGACCCGGCTCACAAGGAATGGAACCAAAAGTCATTGCTCAATTGCTTTAAAAATCAATTAAAACATTTTACTTTGAGTATCATGGCTTCTGAGTATCATAGCTATCAGTTTAACTGGGTCATCATGGGAACCCAAAATAATGGGCTTTCTGCATGCTCTGTGAAGACTTTATGAAAGGCAAAGTTCAGTTATTGAAAACTGTCAAATTGATTCCACCCATGACCAAACATGGGCTTTGGGTACTGAAAAATTGGAGCTTTTATCCATGCTGACATGTCATGTAGTCTAAAAAGAACTCAGGGTATATTATTTAATTTTTAAGAAAGTGGCTGTAATACAGTAACAATTCCCTTCCAGGTGGATTCAGTTTAGTTGAAGACTTTTTTTTTCCTTCTCTCTTAAAACAACAAAGGTTTTGAATTTGAGAGCTGTCACCCTGCCTTTACTGGTACTGTTGGTTCCTGTAGTCTTTCCCATATGTGCTACATCCCATCTGCTTTGATAAAATGTTTTCACAGAAAAAAAAAAAAATCAGGGATTTTGGAAGTCTTGTCTGGTAGCTCTGCAAATTAAACTCTTGTATTTTGAATTCTCAGACTTCACATCTAGCAGTGTTTTAGCTTCATCCTGGGACTGGCAGGCTACAGTCCATGGGGCTGCAAAGAGTCAGACATGACTGAGCGACTAACACTTTCACTTGGGACTGAGGAGAAGGAAGAACAAACACTTGACCTCAATGGAAATATTCCCCATATGTGCTAATTCTCTAGGTTGATAGTTATAACCATTAAAAATATTGATTAATGGAGCCAGCTGCTTTGAGAAAGGACTTCTCAGTGACATCTCTTTTTGTAAGGGCTCACCTCAGCATCTTTAATGTTCTAGAAGTGTAGGAACACTTTGTTTTATGGAATTTTTTTTCAGTTTCCAATATTGTATTATTAACATGATTTAAAATGTGAAATAATCACCAAGTGTGCTTGCTCGTTGTTCTATTTTTTTATTGGAGTATAGTTGCTTTACAATATTGTGTTAGTTTCTGCTGTACAACAAAGTGAATCAGTTATACATATACATATATCCACTCTTTTTTAGATTCTTTTCCATATAGGCCATTACAGAATATTGAGTAGAGTTCCCTGTGCTATACAGTAGGTCCTTATTAGTTATCTATTTCATATATAGTAGTGTGTGTATGTCGACCCCAATCTTCCAATCTATCCCTCCCGTCCTTACAACCTGGTAACTGTAAGTTTGTTTTCTACATCTGTGACTATATTTCTGTTTTGTAAACAACTGCATTTATACCATTTTTCAAATTCCACATATAAGTGATATCATATGATATTTTTCCTTCTCTGTCTGACTTACTTCACTCAGTATGACAATCTCTAGGTCCATCCATGTTGCTGCAAATGGCATTATTTTGTTCCTTTTTATGGCTGAGTAATATTCCATTGCATATATGTACCACATTTTCTTTATCCATTCCTCTGTCTATGTAAGTTTAGATTGTTTCCATGTCCTGGTTATTGTAAGTAGTGTTGCTATGAACATTAGGATGCATGTATCTTTTCAAATTATGGCTTTTGCCAGATATATGCACAGGATTAGGATTCCTGGACCATATGGTTGTTTTATTTTTAATTTTTAAGGAACCTCCATACTTTTTTCCATAGGGTCTGTACCAATTTACATTCCTACCAACCATGTTAGAGAGTGTCCTTTTCTCCACACCCTCTTCAGCATTTATTATGTGTAGATTTTTCAATGATGGCCTTTCTGACCGGTGTGAGGTGGTACCTTATTTTAGTTTTGATTTGCATTTCACTAATAATAAAGGCCACAGGACTGGAAAAGGTCAGTTTTCATTCTAATCCCTAAGAAAGGCAATCCCAAAGAATGCTCAAACTACTGCACAATTGCACTCATCTCACACACTAGTAAAGTAATGCTCAAAATTTTCCAAGCCAGGCTTCAGCAATACGTGAGCCAAGAACTTCCAGATGTTCAAGCTGGTTTTAGAAAAGGCAGAGGAACCAGAGATCAAATTGTCAATATCCGCTGGATCATCGAAAAAGCAAGAGAGTTCCAGAAAAACATCTATTTCTGCTTTATTGACTATGCCAAAGCCTTCAACTGTGTGGATCACAATAAACTGTGGAAAATTCTGAAAGAGATGGGAATACCAGACCACCTGACCTGCCTCTTGAGAAACCTATATGCAGGTCAGGAAGCAACAGTTAGAACTGGACATGAAACAACAGACTGGTTCCAAATAGGAAAAGGAGTATGTCAAGGCTGCATATTGTCACCCTGCTTATTTAACTTCTATGCAGAGTACATCATGGGAAACGCTGGGCTGGAAGAAGCACAAGCTGGAATCAAGATTGCCAGGAGAAATATCAATAATCTTAGATACGCAGATGACACCACCCTTATGGCAGAACATGAAGAATTAAAAAGCCTCTTGATGAAAGTGAAAGAGGAGAGTGAAAAAGTTGGCTTAAAGCTCAACATTCAGAAAACTAAGATCATGGCATCTGGTCCCATCACTTCATGGGAAATAGATGGGGAAACAGTGTCAGACTTTATTTTGGGGGGGCTCCAAAATCACTGCAGATGGTGACTGCAGCCATGAAATTAAAAGATGCTTACTCCTTGGAAGGAAAGTTATGACCAAACTAGACAGCATATTAAAAAGCAGAGACATTACTTTGCTAACAAAGGTCCATCTAGTCAAGGCTATGGTCATGTGAGAGTTGGACTGTGAAGAAAGCTGAGCTCCAAAAAACTCATGTTTTTGAACTGTGGTGTTGGAGAAGACTCTTGAGAGTCCCTTGGACTGCAAGAAGATCCAACCAGCCCATCCTAAAGGAGATCAGTCCTGGGTGTTCATTGGAAGAACTGATGCTGAAGCTGAAACTCCAATATTTTGGCCACCTCATGCGAAGAGTTGACTCACTGGAAAAGACCCTGATGCTGTGAGGGATTGGGGGTAGGAGGAGAAGGGGACGACAGAGGATGAGATGACTGGATGGCATCACGGACTCAATGGATATGAGTTTGAGTAAACTCCGGGAGTTGGTGATGGACAGGGAGGCCTGGCGTTCTGTGATTCATGGGTCGCAAAGAGTGGAACTCGACTGAGTGACTGAACGGAACTAAAGAATTACTGATGCTGAGCATCTTTTCGTGTGCTTTTTGGCCATCTTTATGTCATCTTTGGAGAAACTGTCTATTTAAGATCTTCTGCTCACTTTTTGTTTGTTTTTCCTTTCTTTCTTTTTTAAATATTGTGCTGCAGCTCATTACTCTCTTTATGTCACTTTCTTTTTTGAAATAAGGTAACCTTTTGCCTCTGGGCTTCCCAGGTGGCACTAGTAGTAAAGAACTTGCCTGCCAATGCAGGAGATATGAGTTTGATCCCTGGGTCAGAAAGATCCCCTGGAGGAGGGCGTGGCAACTCACTCCAGTATTCTTGCCTGAGAATCCCACAGATAGAGAAGACTGGCAGGCTACAGTCCATAGGGTTGCAAAGAGTCAGACACAACTGAAGTGGCTTAGCATGCAAGCATGTAACCTTTTGCCTCTAGGCTCAGTAATAGGTACTGGCCTTTTTTCCTATTCTGGAAAAATATCTATGTAGGATTCAATAACCTATAAGTTCTCTTTCTACTTCAACATCATGTGTTTAGAACTAAGACATATTTTAATCCATCTTCTCTTTTTTGGGGGGCATGTATTTGTAAAAGGGAAATAGCTAACATTTTATGTTAAGAGAATGGTTATATTCTTGCATTCTCAAGAGAGGAGATGGTTGATTTCAAGTTAGAACATGCTACAATAAAAAAAAGCAGGTTATTGTAAAAGCTTTTTTGACAAAGGCACTGCTAAATGTAATGCAATAGGAGGTATATTATATCTTTGTTTTAATATCCCTATATGAACAGTGTGTAAAAAGCATACAAGTATTTGCAACCTCATTTTGAATGCCATTTTATTTTTGAAAAGAAAATTCAGAAATATAGGTAAAAATCAAACCATACATTATTGCTATGGTTATTGTCTGTTTAATGGAAGCATTTGACGAATATTTATCCTTGACATTTTCCAAATGAAGTTCAGTGAATTGTGCATAGGAGAATACAAATGGATGCATTCATCCTGACTTGAAAAAAGACTCTGGCTTTGTTAAACACTCTTTTAGAACTTTGTATTCTCAGCCAAGCATTAAGATCCAGTTTTGTCATTAAAAAAATAAGTTCTGTATATAGATTTTTAGACCTAAATATGAAATTCATCATCAAAAGAAATTTAAGACATTAGGAATATATGTAAAGTTTCCATTTGAGAAGAAAGCAATGTTAAATTAAGAAACAAGATAATGAATGCTAGCAGTAGGTTGGATTTTTAATTTGCAATGTAATATGAGGGTCATTTATCTCTTCCCCTACCATTTTCTTAATTAACAAACCATATTAGAAACATATGAACGGTTTATCCCTTATGCAGTGCTCTGGATTGTTGTATAATAAATTAAGGACACATCCATTTTCTACTTTTCTTTATTAGGATATTATCCTTTCAATGCTTGCCAGTCTACCAGTGAGCATTAAACACTGCTAGTTCTAGATGGTGAGAAATTGAATACCTTGCAGGTTGCTGTGCACTTAATACAACAACGAGGAGGAATTTGATGCAGTCACTGGAATTATAGTGGTGACAAGCAATTGGGTTGTCAGTGGATAAAACCTTTGACTTCTTTTTAGCAGACTAAACGTTGATTCCTAACGCAACATGATTAAAACTCTAATAACACACATTCTGAGTTGCTCTCTTTGTAGTTTATTGCTTTATGCAAGGGGATAAGATGTTGACAGATGAATCTTACTCCAGGGAGTCTAAATGTGTATACTTCGAATCTGTTATATTAATATAACAGCTTCCTTTTTCACAGTTTTATTGAGATATAATTAATTGCACATGTTTAATGTTACAATTTGATTAATTTGGATATATGAAAATATTTGTGATGCCATCACCACAATCAAGGTAATAGACATTTATAACACCTCCAAAATTTCCCTGTGTCTGCTTTTTTTGATGTGGTTAAGAACATTTAGCATGAAATCTACTCTCTTAAAATTTTAAGAATACAATACATTACTGCTAACTGGAGCCCATAAAGTGCAATGTGACAAATGGTCACATAGAATGGGTGACTTAATAAAGGATGTTTAAAAGATATTTTTTTTAAAGAAGCAAGAAAATGCAGGTGGTGATGAAGTAAGAAGACAAGGAATAGTCATAAGCAAAGGCCAAAATAAAACAGAAGATAAGGTTAAAGCAAGTCTTTCAAAGACAATGCCTAGGGGTAACATCTTTCTTCTTTGTTCTTTAGTTTAATTTTTATTTTATATTGGAGTATAGTTGATTCCCTGGTGGCTCAGATGCTAAAGAATCTGCCTGCAATAGGGGAGACCTGAATTTGATCTCCAGGGAAAATCCCCTGGAGAAGGGAATGGCAACCCACTCCAGTATTCTTGCCTAGAGAATTCCATGGAGAGAGGAGCCTGGTGGGCTACAGTTCATGGGGTCACCAAAGAGTCTGACATGACTGAGTGACTAATACTTTCACTTTCGCATAGTTGATATAAAATACCGTGTTAGTTTCAGGTGTACAGGTCGCGTTTTTCTTCTACTCCACTGTTGCTTCTGTTAGCTGTATGGCTGATCTGTCGCTTGGCTTTAACCAAACTTATTAATGAAAAAGTCCTAAAACAGTTTTGCAGAGAAACTGATTTAATAAATAAAAGTATTTTAAACTATAAATGGGGATGTTATATTCTTCTGGTACTTAAGCCTGTGGCTACATTTGGGCCTTTAAAACAAAACAAAAGTTTTAATGTTGAATTTATTGAGTTGTAATTTAGATCAAATAAAATTCACCTTTTAAAAGTGTACAGTCGTATGAGTTTTAGAATCACACAATCCACTTTCAGAACATGCTCATCACATCAGAAAGTTTCCTCATGTCTCTTTGTTGTCAGTCCTCTCCACACCCAGTTCCTGATAGTCACTGACAGGGTCTGTTTCCCTAATAAGTTCCACTTTTCCAGAATGTCATATGAATGGAATCATGTGATACAGAGCTTTTCATATCTAGTTTTTTTTTTCATTTTGCACAATCATTTTTACATTCAACCCTATTGTTGCTAAGCACCAATTGGTTTTTAGAATAAAATAGCATATGTGCTCTATAATTCTACTGCAAAGATGAGCATCACATTTACTTGTTATTATTATTTTTTTTATTAGCTGTCCCCACAGAGCGTGCAGGATCCTAGTTCCCTGACCAGGGAACAGTGCTTCCTCCAATGGAAGCATAGAGTCCTAACCTCTGGACTGCCAGGGAACACTTGAATTAACTGCTTTTTAAACATTTACTTACAGGCTTGTCTTTATGCATACATTATTACACACATATCCCTTGAGCTTCTAATACACACACACACACACACACACACACACACACACACACATACAGTTTTATATACATATGTAGCTTTGTAATTTCTCAAATAACATTATACTATTTCTTGTGTCATTAAGTCTTTATGGGGGCTTCCCAGGTGAAGAACCCAATGCCAATGCAGGAGACATAAGAGGCGTAGCTTTGATCCCTGGGTCAGGAATATTCCCCTGAAGAAAGGTATGACAATCCACTCCAGTATTCTTGCCTGGAGAATCCCATGGACAGAGAAGCCTGGTGGGCTACAGTTCATAGGGTCACACAGAGTCAGACACAATTGAAGTGACTTAGCATAGCATAGCATAAAGTCTTTATCAGTCTCATTTGACAAGCTTCAAATGTCATATTATATGTCAGTTCCTTAGCCACACCTATAGTTTTAGATGTAGTTTTAGATGTTTTGTGGTTGTTTTCAAATTCTTCCTATCAGAACACAATAGTGGTCATATTGGGGTATAATGCTTTTGAGAAGTAGAAATCTCAGATGCCAGCTGATCACAGATGTTGCAGTCTGAATATGAAAGAGAGAATCTGATGTAAGTGTGATGAGTATAACACAAGGAGGACTGTAATACTCAGAAAAAGGAGGAATTAATGCATATGAGAAGCAGTACTGTAGTACAATACAAAGCACAGATTCCAAAAACTGCAAAATACAAAAATCAGTGTATAGTAATGGCTTCCCTTCTCTGAATACCTTGTATTGAGCATTTAATCTATATAATCATTTAACTCTTACAACAATCTTATGAGGTAGTATGGTAGGTAAAATGCCTCCCTAAACCCTGGAACCTATAAATATGTTGCCATACATGGTAAAATAGATTTTACAGATGTAATCATGGCTCAGTTCAGTTCAGTCCCTCAGTCGTGTCCGACTCCTTGTGACCCCATAAACCGCAGCACACCAGGTATCCCTGTCCATCACCAACTCCCGGAGTCCACCCAAACCCATGTCCATTGAGTTGGTGATGCCATCCAACCATCTCATCCTCTGTCGTCCCCTTCTCCTCCTGCCCTCAATCTTTCCCAGCATCAGGGTCTTTTCCAATGAGTCAGCTCTCTTCACATCAGGTGGCCAAAGTATTGGAGTTTCAGCTTCAACATCAGTCCTTCCAATGAACACCCAGGACTGATATCCTTTAGGATGGACTTGTTGGATTTCCTTGCAGTCCAAGGGACTCTCAAGAGTCTTCTCCAACACCACAGTTCAAAAGCATCAGTTCTTCGGTGCTCAGCTTTCTTCACAGTCCAACTCTCACATCCATACCTGACCACTGGAAAAACCATAGCCTTGACTAGATGGACCTTTGTTGGCAAAGTAATGTCTTTGCTTTTTAATATGCTGTCTAGGTTGGTCATAACTTTCCTTCCAAGGAGTAAGCATCTTTTAATTTCATGGCTGCAATCACCATCTGCAGTGACTTTGGAGCCCCCCAAAATTAAGTCTGACACTGTTTCCATTGTTTCCCCATCTATTTCCCATGAAGTGATGGGACCAGATGCCATGATCTTAGTTTTCTGAATGTTGAGCTTTAAGCCAACTTTTTCACTCTCCTCTTTCACTTTCATTAATAAGAGGCTCTTTAGTTCCTCTTCACTTTCTGCCATAAGGGTGGTGTCATTTACATATCTGAGGTTATTGATATTTCTCCCGGCAATCTTGATTCCAGCTTGTGCTTCTTCCAGCCCAGCGTTTCTCATGATGTACTCTGCATATAAGTTAAATAAGCAGGGTGACAGTATACAGCCTTGACATACTCCTTTTCCTATTTGGAACCAGTCTGTTGTTCTATGTCCAGTTCTAAATTTTGCTTCCTGACCTGCATATAGGTTTCTGAAGAGGCAGGTGAGTTGGTCTGGTATTCCCATCTCTTTCAGAATTTTCCACCATTTATTGTGATCCACACAGTCGAAGGCTTTGGCATAGTCAATAAAGCAGAAATAGATGTTTTTCTGGAACTCTCTTGCTTTTTTGATGATCCAGCAGATGTTGGCAATTTGATCTCTGGTTCCTCTGCCTTTTCTAAAACCAGCTTGAACATCTGGAAGTTCACGGTTCATGTATTGCTGAAGTCCTGGCTTGGAGAATTTTGAGCATTACTTTACTAGCATGTGAGATGAGTGCAATTGTGCGGTAGTTTGAGCATTCTTTGGCATTGCCTTTCTTAGGGATTGGAATGAAAACTGACCTTTTCCAGTCCTGTGGCCACTGCTGAGTTTTCCAAATTTGCTGGCATATTGAGTGCAGCACTTTCACAGCGTCATCTTTCAGGATTTGAAATAGCTCAACTGGAATTCCATCACCTCCACTAGCTTTGTTCATAGTGATGCTTTCTAAGGCCCACTTGACTTCACATTCCAGGATGTCTGGCTCTAGGTGAGTGATCACACCATTGTGATTATCTGGGTCATGAAGATCTTTTTTGTACAGTTCTGTGTATTCTTGCCACCTCTTCTTAATATCTTCTGCTTCTGTTAGGTCCATGCCATTTCTGTCCTTTTTCAAGCTCACCTTTGCATGGAATGCTCCCTTTGTATCTCTAATTTTCTTGAAGAGATCTCTAGTCTCCCCCATTCTGTTGTTTTCCTCTATTTCTTTGCATTGTTCACTGAGGAAGTCTTTCTTATCTCTCCTTGCTATTCTTTGGAACTCTGCATTCAAATGGGAATACCTTTCCTTTTCTCCTTTGCTTTTCACTTCTCTTCTTTTCACAGCTATTTGTAAGGCCTCCTCAGACAGCCATTTTGCTTTTTTGCATTTCTTTTCCATGGGGATGGTCTTGATCCCTGTCTCCTGTACAATGTCACGAACCTCCATCCATAGTTCATCAAGCACTCTATCAGATCTAGTCCCTTAAATCTGTTTCTCACTTCCACTGTATAATCATAAGGGATTTGATTTAGGTCATACCTAAATGGTCTAGTGGTTTTCCCTACTTTCTTTAATTTAAGTCTGAATTTGGCAATAAGGTGTTCATGGTCTGAGCCACAGTCAGCTCCCGGTCTTGTTTTTGCTGACTGTATAGAGCTTCTCCATCTTTGGCTGCAAAGAATATAATCAGTCTGATTTCAGTGTTGACCATCTGGTGATGTCCATGTGTAGATTCTTCAGTCTAACCAAGTCGAAAACTTAAAAGCAGAGAAGTCTCTGACTAGAGTAAGCTCTGACAGACAGAAAAGTCAGAGACATTTGAAGTGTGAGTGGACTCAGTGCACTATCGCTAGTTTTAAGGATGGAAGAGGTAATGTGACAAGGAAAGGAGTGTTAATAAGGACCTGAGAGAGAATTAACAGCTGATAGCAACAAGGGAGGGTCCTTGGACTGCAAGGAGATTAAACCAGTCAATCCCAAAGGAAATCAACCCTGAATATTCATTGGAAGGACTGTTGCTGAAGCTGAAGCTCCAGTACTTTGGCCACCTGATGTGAAGAGCCAACTCATTAGAAAAGACCCTGATGCTGGGAAAGATTGAAGGCAGGAGGAAAAGGGGACAATAGACGCAATAGATGATGAGATGGTTGGATAGCATACCAACTCAATGGACATGAGTTTGAGCAAGCTCCAAGAGATGGTGGAAGGACAGGGAAGCCTGGCATGCTGCAGTCCCTGGGGTCACAAAGAGTCAGACACAACTGAGTGACTGAACAACAACAAAACAACAGGAAAACCAGAAGGTCAGTCTTGCAACCACAGGGAACTGAATCCTGCAAATAACGTACACAGAGTATAAACCATTTTACATCCCCATAATACAGCACAAGAGGTCCAATTTCTCCACACTTATTTTGTTTTGTTTTGTTTCTTGATAGTAGCCATTGTAATGGGTGTGAGATGCTATCACCAACTGAAGTGATAGTAATGGCCCTACTTTCACGGCTAATTTTAGTAACTTGTGTGTTTTTAACTAGTCCATCTAAGCTAAAGATTTGTCTAGCTTCTTGATCTATTAAAAGAACCAACTCTTCATTTTGCTGGTTGTCTATTTCTTTTCTAAACTATCTTTTATTTTGTTTATCTCTGCTCTAATCTTTATTATTTCCTGCATTCTCCTAGCTTTGCCTTTAGTTTATTCTTATAATTGCAATTCCTTAAATTATAAATTTAGGTTGTTGATTTCAGATCTTTCTTATTTTTTAAGGTAAGCTTTTATAATTATAAATTTCCCCCTTAACACTGCTTTCATCACAACCCATACATTTTGGTTTGCTGTATTTCATTTTCATTAATCTCTCAATATTCCTTAAGTTCCCTTGTGATTTATTATTTGTTATATTGCTATTTAAGAGCGTGTATGTGTGTGTGTGTGTTTTCATTTCCACAAATGTGCTAATTTACCAATTTTACTTCTGCTGTTAATTTTTCACTGCATCATACTGAGGTCAGAGAAAATACTTTGTAAGGAGTCTCAACTTCTACTTTGGTCATGTCTCTTCTCTTTCAAAATATTGTAATCCCATCATTTTCCATTTCAACTGCTTTATAACTTTAATGTTCATTTAGTCTTAAATTAGAGTTATTTAGAACTGCATGTGTGTAAATACATACATGTGTATTGAATTGTTTGATTCTAAATTTGAAAATCTGTTGATTTCTCTTGGCAATATCTGGTGTTATTTTATAATTGTATGTAATTATGACCAATGGATATGAGAGAAAATTATGGTCTAACACATGGTCAGTTTTGGTAACTGTTCCATGTTTGTTCAAAATGCATATGTAAACTCTATTTTGGGGAACACAAAATCCTTTATATCTATAAGACTATAATTATATTTTCAGTTTCTCTACATGTCTTCAATACTTAATTTGTTGATTTCTTAAATGGTGTGTTAAAATTTGCCACTATGATTACTGCTTTCTCAATTTCTAATATTGTAGGTCTCTTAGCATTTGTATATCTATTTCAAAACTATAAATGTCATATAGATGAAAATTTATTACTTGTCTTCTTTGGTAGGTATTAAAAAAATCAATATATTTGAAGTCTTTTAGTCCCTTTAAATGATTTACCTTGAATTGTTTTGCCTAATATTAATATTTCCCCAGGAGTTTTTTATGGTATAAAATGATAGCTTAATTTAAATTTCTTAATCAAATGTCTTCATATTTTGACAGAAAATATAAAATTTAATTTAATATTAAATTATTCTGATTAGTAACATGTGTGGATATGTTCATCTCAACTTGTTCATGTTTACTTGTTCTGATGTTTTCAAATTGTTTCATTTATCATCTTTTAAAACCCTCAGTTGGTTTTATGTTTCACTGTTACTTTCCCATTTATCCTATGGCTCAGAAAATATATTTATGTTTACATTCTTGAACTGGTTGCCCTTAAACTTTAATACATATACCTAAATTTCTTCAACATGTAGATTTAAATTAATATCTATTTCCTCCCTTTTACAATGTTAAGAACCATTATACACTTTACTTCCTTTCATTTCTTTGCCTCTTTCTGCTAGTTTCATAATTGATATTATTTAATAGGTCAATTCTAATTAGTATTATTTTAAAATCAATGCTTATTTAGATGTGACACTGATATATTGGTTTCTGGTTTCTTTGCCCACCATTCCTTCATTTCTTTACGTCCTTCTTCCAGATCAATCTTATCTTTGCTTTAATATTTATTTCAGGGAACACTTATGAATTGTTGAATTGAGATTTTTGCATGTATGAAAATATCATTATTTTACTCTAATTTTTGATTGGTTGATTGGCTGAATATAGATAAACATTTTTCAATTTTATTTCTTTAAAAAATGAAATGTTTTTCCCCACTGTGTTCTTGCCAGGTTGTCAGTAAGAAGTATAAAGTCAAAAATAGTTGTATTATTTGTTCTTTTGTTGTTGTTTGTTTCTTTTTAATTTATTTTAATTGAAGGCTAATTACTTTACAATATTGTGTGGTTTTTGCTATACATTCACATGAATCAACCATGGGTGTACATGTGTTCCACATCCTGACCCTCCCTTCCACCTCCCTCCCCATCCCATCCCTCAGGGTCATCCCAGTGCACCTGCCCTGAGCACAATGTCTCATACATTGAACCTGGACTGGTGATCTATTACACATATGATAATATACATGTTTCAAAGCTACTCTTTAAAGCATCCCACCATCGTCTTCTCCAACAGAGTCGAAAAGTCTGTTCTTTACATCTGTGTCTCTTTTGCTGTCTCACATATAGGGTCATCATTACCATCTTTCTAAATTCCATATATATATATATTAATATACTGTATTGGTGTTTTTCTTTCTGACTTACTTCACTCTGTATAATAGGCTCCAGTTTCATCCACCTCATTAGAACTGATTCAAATGCACTCATTTCAATAGCTGAGTAATATTCCATTACATATATGTGCCACGGCTTTCTTATCCATTCGTCTGTTGATGGATATCTCGGTTGTTTCCATGCCCTGGCTATTGTTAACAGTGCTGCGATGAACAATGGGGTACACGTGTCTCTTTCAATTCTGGTTTCCTCAGTGTGTATGCCCAGCAGTGGGATTGCTGGGTCATATGGCAGTTCTACTTCCAGTTTTTTAAGAAATCTCCACACTGTTCTCCATAGTGGCTGTACTAGTTTGCATTCCCACCAACAGTGTAAGAGGGTTCCCTTTTCTCTACACCCTCTCCAGCATTTATTGTTTGTAGACTTTTTGATAGCAGCCATTCTGACAGGGGTGAGATGGTACCTCACTGTGGTTTTGATTTGCATTTCTCTGATAATGAGTGATGTTGAGCATCTTCTCATGTGTTTGTTAGCCATCTGTATGTCTTCTTTGGAGAAATATCTGTTTAGTTCTCTGGCCCATTTTTGATTGGTCATTTAATTTTCTGGAATTGAGCTACAGGAGTTACTTGTATGTTTTGAGATTAACTCTTTGTCAGTTGCTTCATTTGCTATTATTTTCTCCCATTCTGAAGTCTGTTTTTTCACCTTTCTTATAGTTTCCTTTGTAGATCAAGTGCTTTTAAGTTTAATTAGGTCCCATTTGTTTACTTTTGCTTTTATTTCCATTTCTCTGGGAGATGGGTCATAGAGGATCCTGCTGTGATTTATGTCATAGAGAGTTTTGCCTATGTTTTCCTCTAGGAGTTTTACAGTTTCTGGTCTTACATTTAGATCTTTGATCCATTTTGAGTTTATTTTTGTGTATGGTGTTAGAAAGTGTTCTAATTTCATTCTTTTACAAGTAGTTGACCAGTTTTCCCAGCACCACTTGTTAAAGAGATTGTCTTTTTTCCACTGTATAGTCTTGCCTCCTTTGTCAAAGATAAGGTGTCCATAGGTGCCTGGATTTATCTCTGGGCTTTCTATTTTGTTCCATTGATCTATATGTCTGTCTTTGTGCCAGTACCATACTGTCTTGATGACTGTAGCTTTGTAGTATAGCCTGAAGTCAGGCAGGTTGATTCCTCCAGGTCCATTCTTCTTTCTCAAGATTGCTTTGCCTATTCGAGGTTTTTTGTATTTCCACACAAATTGTGAAATTATTTGTTCTAGTTCTGTGAAAAATACTTTGGTAGCTTGATAGGGATTGCATTGAATCTATAGATTGATTTTGGTAGTATACTCATTTCACTGTATTGATTTTACTGATCCATAAACATGGTATATTTCTCCATCTATTTGTGTCCTCTTTGATCTCTTTCATCAGTGTTTTATAGTTTTCTGTATATAGGTCTTTTGCTGCTTTAGGTAGATTTATTCCTAAGTATTTTATTCTTTTTGTTGCAATGGTGAATTGAATTTTTTCTTAATTCCTCTTTGTTTTCTCATTGTTAGTGTATAGGAATGCAAGGTATTTCTGTGTGTTAATTTTATATCCTGCAAACTTACTATATTCATTGATTAGCTCTAGTAATTTTCTGATGGAATCTTTAAGGTTTTCTATGTAAAGGATCATATCATCTGCAAACAGTGAGATTTTTTACTCTTCTTTTCCAATCTGGATTCTTTTTATCTCTTTTTTTCCATCTGATTGCTGTGGCTAAAACTTCCAAAACTATGTTGAATAGTAGTGTTGAGATTGGCTTATTCCTGCATTTAGGGCATTTAGGGGAAATGCTTTCAAATTTTCACCATTGAGGATAATGTTTGCTGTGGGTTTATCATATATTTGTTTATCATATATGGCTTTTATTATGTTGAGGTATGTTCCTTCTATGCCTGCTTTCTGGAGAGTTTTTATCATAAATAGGTGTTGAATTTTGCCAAAGGCTTTCTCTGCATCTATTGAGATAATCATATGGTTTTTATCTTTCAATTTGTTAATGTGGTGTATTACATTGATTGATTTGTGAATATTGAAGAATCCTTGCATCATTGGGATAAAGCTCACATAGTCATGATGTATGATCTTTTTAATATGTTGTTGGATTCTGCTTGCTAGAATTTTATTAAGGATTTTTGCATCTATGTTCATCAGTGATATTGGCCTGTAGTTTTCTTTTTTTGTGGCATCTTTGGTTTTGGTATTAGGGTGATGGTGGCCTCATAGAATGAGTTTGGAAGTTTACCTTCCTCTGCAATTTTCTAGAAGAGTTTGAATAGAATACGTGTTAGTTCTTCTCTAAATTTTTGGTAGAATTCAGTTGTGAAGCCATCTCATCCTGGGCTTTTGTCTGCTGGAAGATTTCTCATTACAGATTTGATTTCTGTGCTCGTGATGGGTCTGTTAAGATCTTCTATTTCTTCCTGGTTCAGTTTTGGAAAGTTATACTTTTCTAAGAATTTGTCCATTTCTTCCAAGTTGTCCATTTTATTGGCATATAGTTGCTGATAGTAGTCTTTTATGATCCTTTGTATTTCTGTGTTGTCTGTTGTGATTTCTCCATTTTCATTTCTAATTTTGTTGATTTGATTCTTCCTTTTTTTCTTGATGAGTCTGGCTAATGGTTTGTCTATTTTATTTATCTTCTCAAAGAACCAACTTTTAGCTTTGTTGATCTCTGCTATGGTCTCCTTTGTTTCTTTTTAATTTATTTCTTCCCTATTTTTTATGATTTCTTTCCTTCTCCTAATCCTGGGGTGCTTCATTTTTTCCTTTATATAGTTGCTTTAGGTGTAAAGTTAGGTTATTCATTTTATTTCTCTCCTGTTTATTGAGATAGGCTTGTATTGCTATGAATCTTCCCCTTAACATTACTTTAACTGAATTCCATAAGTTTTGGGTTGTTTTGTTTTCATTTTCATCATTTCTATGCATATTTTTATTTTTTATTGATATCTTATTTGATTTCTTATTTATTCAGAAGTGTGTTGTTTAGCCTCCATATGTTTGTATTTTTAATAGATTTTTTTCCCCTGTAGGTGACATCTAATCTTACCGCATTGTGATCAGAATAGATGCTTGGAATGATTTTAAATTTTTTGAATTTACCAGGGCTAGATTTATTGCCAAGGTTGTGATCTATCCTGGAGAAGGTTCTGTGTGCACTTGAGAAAAAGGTGAAATTCATTGTTTTTGGGTGAAATGTCCCATAGATATTAATTAGGTCTTATTGGACCATTATATCATTTAAAGTTTGTGGTTCCTTGCTAATTTTCTGTTTAGTTGATCTATCCATAGGTGTGTTTGGGGTATTAAAGTCTCCCACTGTTGTGTTATTGTTAATTTCCCCTTTCATACATGTTAGCATTTGCCTTACGTATTGCGTTGCTCCTATGTTGGGTGTGTATATATTTATAATTGCTATATCTTCTTCTTGGGTTGACTGTTTGATCATTATGTAGTGTCCTTCTTTGTCTCTTTTTGTGGCCTGTATTTCTAAGTCTATTTTATCTGATATGAGTGTTGCTACTCCTACTTTTTTGGTCTCCATTTGCATGAAATATCTTTTTCCAGCCCTTCAATTTCAGTCTGTATCTGGCCCTTGTTTTGAGGTGGGTCTCTTGTAGGCAGCATATATATGCCTTGTTTTTGTATCCATTCAGCCAGTCTTTGTCTTTTGGTTGGGGCATTCAACCCATTTACATTTAAGGTAATTATTGATAAGTATGACCCCGTTGCCATTTACTTTATTGTTTTGGGTTTGAGTTTATAAGCCTTTTCTGTGTTTCCTGTCTAGAGAAGATCCTTTAGCATTTGTTGAAGAGCTGATTTGGTGGTGCTGAATCCTTTTAGCTTTTGCTTCTCTGTAAAGCTTTTGATTTCTCCTTCATATTTGAATGAGATCCTTGTTGGGTACAGTAATCTGGGTTGTAGATTTTTCTCTTTCATCACCTTAAGTATGTCTGTCATTCCCTTCTGACTTGAAGAGTTTCTATTGAAAGATCAGCTTTTATCCTTATGGGAATGCCCTTGTGAGTTTTTTTTTCCCTTGCTGCTTTTAATATATGTTCTTTGTGTTTGTTCTTCATTAATTTGATTAATATCTGTCTTGCGGTGTTTTGCCTTGGGTTTATCCTGTTTGGGACTCTCTGGGTTCCTTGGACCAGAGTGGCTATTTCCTTCCCCATTTTAGGAAATTTTTCAACTATTATCTCCTCAAGTATTTTCTCATGGCCTTTCTTTTTGTTTTCTTCTTCTGGGATGCCTATGATTTGAATATTGTATGGGTGTTTGACATTGTCCCAGAGGTCTCTGAGGTTGTCCTCATTTCTTTTAATTCTTTTTCCTTTTTTTCCTCTCTGCTTCATTTATTTCCACCATTCTGTCTTCCACCTCACTTATCCTATCTTCTGCCTCAGTTATTCTACTGTTGTTCCCTCCAGAGTGTTTTTGATCTCAGTTATTGCATTATTCATTATTGATTGACTCTTTTTTATTTCTTCTAGGTCCTTGTTAAACATTTCTTGCATCTTCTCAATCCTTGTCTCTAATCTATTTATCTGTAACTCCATTTTGTTTTCAAGATTTTGGATCATCTTTACTATCATTATTCTGAATTCTTTTTCAGGTAGACTCCCTATCTCCTCCTCTTTTGTTTGGTTTCAGGGCTTTTATCATGTTCCTTTACCTGCTGAATATTTCTATGCCTTTTCATCTTGTTTAGTTGCTGTGTTTGGGGTGGCCTTTCTGTATGCTGTAAGTTTGTGGTTCCTCTTTATTGTGGAGGTTCCTCCCTATGGGTGGGGTTGAATGAGTGGTTTGTCAAGGTTTCCTGTTTAGGGAAACCTGCCTCGGTGTTCCTGTGGATGGAGTTGGATCTCTTCTCTCTCCTTTCGAAGACAATGGACTGCTTTTCTGGGTGCCTGGTGTCTTCCGCTAGTGTTCAGAAGTTGTTTTGTGGTATTTGCTCAGCATTAAAATGATCTTTCATTGAATTTTGGGGAAAAAGTGGTCTCCCTGACCTATTCCTCCTCCATCTTAGGACTGCACCCCTAGTTGTGTTATTTGTATAATTTTTTTTCTCTCTGAAAGATTTTATTGTTTTGTCTTGACCTTCATGCTCTAAATTATGGGGAAGATTTTTGGCAGATTTTCATTCATCTGCTTGGTATGTGTTGGTCTTTCATTTGTCATGTCTTTCTTCTGTTTAGAAAAATTTTCTTGTACTGATATTTAGAATAGTTGCTTTTCTTCATCCTTATTTCTCTCAACTTACTACAATCTCCCTTTCTTGGAATTATATAATCAATTAAAAAATTCTGGAACTCTATTCTATATCTTATGTCTTTTTTAATCTTATTCTCTGTTATATACAACTTCAAAACCTAGAGCACCCTTAGAGTGGTTCAAACCCATTTGCTTTTATTATAAAATGTTTTTTACTACTCCTATTTTGGACTCCAGTTTCCTCTTCAATCTAGTTCCCTTTTCCTTTTCTCTGTTTGGTATTCTTCACTTCACACAAGTGAAACTGAGGCACAAAGAATTAAGTATCATATTCAAAGTCACACAGGTTTTGAAGAGTTTGGTTTTAAACATAGGCTACCTAGCTCCAGAATTACACTTTTCACCTATAGGCCACAGTGCCTTACCTTTCTGTCTTTACTGCATTTTTGCATTAAATTTCTCATTTAAATAATTTGTTACCTCCCTTAGAAAGAGTATTAATTTTCATTAAAATAAAAATTGCAAATGTTAATACAACTGAATATGAATATTTAGTTCTTTTCTCATTGAGGTGTTACTGCCTATGCAGAATTTTTTTTTTCTTTGAATTATCCTCACTACTATAAATTCTTGCCTTGAATCTTTTTCTTCTTTCAAACCATAAGGAAAAAAATAATCATCTCAATTAGTTAACCTATAAAACAAGATCAGCATATCTGCCCCTTCAGTATCTTTAGAGATGAAAATAAACAAAGAAGTTTCAATATATAACCCATTACATTAGTTAAACTAAATCTGATTACATCCGAGGTAAGCAAAAGGCTTTGCTTCAAATTTGAATATTTGTGAGAACTAAAGTACATATATTAGAAAAGTTTTAGAAATCAAAGACAAATTTACTGTTTCCCATGATTGATTTTTCTCCCACTTGGTCTCACTCTCACAGATATGTTAGAGGTGTCCATGCCTAACGAAAGAAACTGGAGAGCAAACGAATTCTCAGAGGTTTTTCACATAAAAACTTTGAGAAATACCTGCAAAATCACCAAAAAGTTAGTTTACTTTGGGCACTTATTTCTGCATGTTTCCTGTAGAACTCTGTATATATTGCCAGTTCCTCTTTTTAAAAAGTTATTAAAAGGATCATATTTTTCATTCTGTGCAATTTCATACAAGTGTATTCTTAACAATAAGATATAGTAGGGATATTCTATAAGACATTATAGGAAAATAAAAATGTTAATGTTGAACAAAATTCTTCCATTTAAGCCTCTGACCTCATTAGCTATGTCATTGTATTCTGGAAAGGGGATTTTGCTCAATGCTTTCAACATCTCATATGCTCAAAAAATATTTTTCAGCCCTTCATATTTCATTGATGAATTCTTCTTAAGGTGAGAAATCCAATTCATAATTTCATTACTGCATAATATGGAATGATTGGGAAGACCAGAGATTGGAAAGACCAGAGATACTAACTAATTCTTAAAATAAAAGGCAGATCTACAGTGACCCTACTTGAGTCCTTCCCTTGAGATAGTCTTGTGTAGGCAGGAAAGGTGATACTGGCCTGCAGCTTTACTGGTTTACTGTGACCAGCATTTTCCCTTGTGATCCTGACTACCTTTGACCTAAGCTATTTAGCTAGTTGTTCTTAAGGTTTTCCATGTTCTCAAGGAGAAGAAGAGTTTTGGGTACTTAAAGAGCTTCTGAAGAGCTAGAAACTTAACTAGGAAAAACAGATCCCAGTTGTCTTTATGATTGTCCCTATAACACTGTGCATTTCAGATCTCCATTTAAACATTTTTAAATGATAAAGAAATTATAAATAACAGGAAATAAGACAGATACCACCCTAATGGCAGAAAGCAAAGAGGAACTAAAGAGTCTCTTGGTGAAAGTGGAAGAGGAGAGTTAAAAAGCTGGCTTAAAACTCAACATTTAAAAAACTAAGATCGTGGTATCTGGTCCCATCACTTTATGACAAATGGAAAGGGAAAAAGTGGAAACCGATAGATTTTATTTTCTTGGGCTCCAAAATCACTGCAGACTGTGGAGTGACTGCAGCCATGAAATTAAAAGATGCTTGCTCTTTGGAAGGAAAGCTATGACAAACCTAGACAGCATATTAAAAAGCAGAGACATCACTTTGCTGACAAAGGTCTGTATAGTCAAAGCTATGGTTTTTCCAGTAGTCATGTACAGATGTGAGAGGTGGACCATAAAGAAGGCTGAGCCAAGTTGAAGAGCAAACTCCAAGAGATAGTAGAAGACAGAGGAGCCTGGTGTGCTTCAGTCCATGGTGTCTCAAAGAGTAGGACACAACTTAGAAACTGAACAACAACAACAAGGCACTTCAAAATAAAACATATAGGTTCACTATATTAGAACTCTAGTTAAACCAAGCAAACATTCTTCTACCTAAAGGTTAGGAAAATTCTCCTTAGGGACAAGATTTAAAAAGCAGTCTCTTCAGTCTGTGAAATTTAACTTGCTAGACAAAGTTGGGCATGTTTCCAGTCAAACATCAAGCTAGAGGACGATGTGCTTTTATGTCCATAGGGTAGAAGCTTTCAGCGATTGGGTAGAGCATCTTATAAAATGGACTACTCCCCAATACTTGCCCTCTTCATTGTGAAACCATGTACCTCTTTTAGATTAATCTCCAGACTTTTGGTTCATCATCTCTTCCCTATTTTTTTTTTCCAGTTTTTGAATGCAGTCCAGAACTGAAGATAAAGAATCAACTCCTTGGAGTGGATCCGGTTAGTTTGGCCCATTGTCCATATTCCTAAACATGTCTTTTCTGAGGTCTTCTGCTCAGCAATGCCTCCCTTTTCTAGACCTCCAACTATTCTACAGATTTACTCATGTTCTTCATTTTAGCCTGACATCTGGAAACTTGACCGATATATATTTTTTCAGATTCAGAGTAATTTGCGTTCACAAATTGAATTTTGAGTCTTGATCTCTAAACTTGCACACTGCTAGGTCTGTGCCACTTAGATATACACCTCTCCCATCTTACCCTTCTGTTGCCTTGTAGCAGCCACATCTCATGTCAGTTTATAAACCTGTACTGAATTTGGGTAGTTTTTAAAATCCCTTTTAATTTATGAAAACTTAGGGATATAGAATAAGAACTTAAAAATTTCTACCTGCCTAAAAGATATTATATAGCAAGTTCATAATCGTAGAATCATCAAATCCTTAGAATTTCATCATGTAATGTCAGGACTCATCAATTTCAGCTTTACATCTAAAGGTAAACAGCTTTCTATATCGAATCCCAATAAATAACCATTTAATCATTTGGTTACAAGTGAAAGACATCCAACTAAAGCTGGCAAAAAAAAAAAAGAAATTTATTATGAGAATAGTGAATAATTTCTTGGGAGTCAAAGCAGGGCTATAACTGGGCCTAATGATGAAACTTTGTCAAATACCATCAGGGTTCAATAATTTTGTCTCTGATTTTCACTGCTTTTTTGGCTTCACTCTTTCTCTACATGGCAAAACACATGGCTGCTTACAGTTTCTGAGTTTTATAGAACCTGGCTCAGGAGAGACTGCCTTGATTCTGTGGCTTCTGAGTCCAGTTATCACACAAAGGGCTCATCTTGGGTCAGTTACTTTTTCAGGGCCAACCATTTATGACCATTGAGAGTAGGGTTTTATCACGTAAAATGATTGCTCTTTCAGTCTTCCTTGTTTATAGGTAGGAAGTTCCTAGGAATACTGGGTATAAGTTAGACTGCTATAAATACAAATATTTATTATACACACATATATGTTGTGTATATATAGATACACACATATACACACATAAATATATGCATATATAATTTATATAGGTGCTATAAGTGTATATATATTTGTAAATGTTTTGCATTCTTCTTAAATACTTCCAATGATAATGAGGTGCTTATTACTTTGTGAAATATTTAATTCTCTGAAGACTATAGTTGCTAAATTTTTTTGATTTGAAAGGCCAATAAAATGAGATGAGCAAAATAGTAGTGACAGAGAGGTTGAGTATTAAACCCAATTCTAGGTAATATTGGCATGATGACAGAAATTAGAAGTTGTGTTCATTATTTTCTCAGCCCCTGTGAATAGTACAGTAATATCTTCAATAGCTGTTGAGATGAGTTATTAGCATCAGTAGTGATAAGAAATAGTAATTGAAGGTTATTAAAAGGCAATTAATTGATGGTCTATTTTAAAGTATTAAAAAACTAAGATGAAAAAAGTAGGATATGAGGGTAATGAAAAACTAAAAATAGTTTGATATTTAAGTCATTTTCATACAAGCCTTTTCATACAAGCTATTAAACATACATTTGAAACATTACTCTGATATAGAATCAAAACGTTTTAAACATAGACTCAATTCACAAACACTTTTATTTATTTATTTATTTAATTTTTTTCACTAACCCTTTTAGACAACTTCTTCAATAGTACTTGCTGGATGGTATTTATTTCATCTCCATTCTGATTTTCTTTTTGCTTAGTGTTTAAATGTGCTCTACTGTTTTAAGCAAAGTAAGGATTGTGTATCTCTTTTGCACTTTGGAAAATAGTTCTGCATAACTTTTTACTGTCAATGTAGAGGGTTGTGGGCTTCCCCAGCGGCTCAATGGTAAAGAATCCAACTGCAAAGCAGGAGCCACAGAAGACTTGGGTTTGATCCCTGGGCTGGGAAGATACCCTGGAGGAGGGCACGGCAACCCACTCCAGTATTCTTGCCTGGAGAATCTGATGGACAGAGGAGCCTGGTGGGCTACAATCCATAGGGTTGCAAAGAATCAGACATGACTGAAGCAACTTAGCATGCACACACATGGAGGGTTATAATAAATAAATTTGAACAATGCTTTTGTATTTTAATTTAGATTGAGCTAAATACTCAATAAACTACAGTTTGCACAGCCAAGCAAATGTTTCACAAAATCTAAGAATTTCAGAATTGGAACAGATTAATATGGGTTCAATGTAATAATATGTAAACTCTGGTTTCTCTATCATAGAACTAAATTTTAGCCTACAAATCTTTTAAATGCTTTTCCCTTAAAATTTCCCTTAAAATTTTGAGACCTCAGTTTAACACTAAGTGATCTAAGAGTTGGAAATTTGTGGAATTTTGTTGTTATATTGATAGTTCTATTGTAAGACTATTAAGATGAGCTATCACATCAAGCATCACTGATGTTCTAAAGTTTCTAAACCAGATACTAATTTGTAAATCTTAATCCCAATATGGATTTCAATATTTTTGTAAAATTTTCTCAAAATCAATGAATAAGAGTACAAATAAAATGTGAAGATTGTTGATGTAACCAAATTAATAAATTAGCAAAAACTAACTTAAAATATGGCCTTTATTAGCTTTATTTAGCATCCAATAAATAATGATGAACCATGTCAAATATGTTCCCCTGACTATCTCTCCCTACCTCCATCTTCTGACTCACAGTCTGTCAGTATTCCACAATCCAAATTCAGCTTGGGACATCATACTGGTTTCCACTGAGTTTGGAATCAGCCAACCAAAAGAGTCATCTTTGATCTATGTATTTCAGCAGTGACACAGTACATAAATGAAGCCCTTAGATGCTTATGGAAAACTTTCACAAACCTTTTCATGCTGACCTCAGAATTCCACCAAATAACCAGGATAGACAGTCACATGAGGCTCAAGTTAAGTGACAGTCCAAGGTCTCATCTTGCCCTATATGACAAACTACATGACCTAAATCCAGGGTTTGATTTTAAGCCTCCTGATCTATTGATTTTGCTTTTTGTTCCTTGTGTTTTGGGTTTTTTTTTTTTTTACAACATCTATACTCTATTATGTAAATATCTCTTGGTATACAAGCTAAATAATAACATAGTTTTAATAATTCATTAACAAAATAAGGAAATATATTAGCATAGGCACCAGTGATATTTTTTTCTTAAAAAATGATTAGAAATTTAGCCAGTGATATACAAGCTGTGTTCACATGTGAAAGCTGTGCAATATAGTTCCATTTATCTGACTGCCGATTTTCATGGTTGATGTCAATTTACTGGATTGGCCAGACTGCAATGATTAATCTCTAAGAAGACAGATGATGTCAACATCCAAAGGACTGTATTTGAGAGATGACCTGAGACTGATGATTCCATATGCCTTGACTGTTTTCCTGGTCATGAGGCAAATGATGTTTTGTGGCAATTTCATATAAAACTCAGTTTTGTAAATGGAATGTGTGTTTTAAATCAGCTATTGATTAATGAATCAGGAAAGAGTGGTGAGGTGAAACTAAGAAACTATAGATTGCTACCTAAAATTACAGATTGTCATTCATTCTCTACTCACGTGTGTATGGAGATTTGGTTCACATCTCTATAAAAATATTTTCTGACTCAGTTTATCCATCAGAAAAATGAATATCACAAACCAAATAATTTTATATGAAATAGTTGAAGATCATTTTATCATAAATATGAATCTAAATGACTCCTTAAATATGCAGAATGGAACATGGCACATTGCTTCAAAGGAAATAAATTTACAAATACGTGTGGTTACAATTGTGCTATTGCTCATTTTATGGTACTTTCTTATACTTACAATTGAGGCATATCACATTTGTGCAACTCTGACAAGCCCAGGAATGACTTTGTGCAATTTAGCTGTCTTTGTATTTTATCATTATTATTTTGAAGTCAATGCAAATCTAGTTCCGTTGCACATTAACCATGGTATATTTTCCATTTTTCCTAAATGATGTAGCTGAACACAATAGGCTAGCATTCTAGATGTTCCAAATATAGTGTATATCTAATTTAAACTTGATAGAAGCTATCGTCTGAATGATGCCATGCATTTTCTGCTATTTGGTATGTCTGTATCAGAATTCCTGACAATTATAGCAAATATAGTTAAGGTGCATGAGTGCATGTGTGTCTGTTTGTATACCTAAACTGTCATAATCTATTTCACAAGTTAAAAATAAGTAAAACTGTCATAATCTATTTTACAGGTTAAAAATAAGTAAAAGCTGATGACTGGTTTGGGTATTGTAGAAGTTAGAGTTCTAAGATGTACCCCTTCCCACCAAGATTCCTGGACCCTGATATATACACATCTTCTCCATGTACTCAATCAAATACCAACTTTGTTATGAAAGGATTTTGCAGTTGCAATTAAAGCCCCTGACCAATTGACCTTAAGATAGGAAGAATATTAGTGTGGGCCTGACTTAGTCAGTTGAGACGTTAAGTCTGATCTTAGAAGTGAGAGATGGAGGAGGGTGGTCCTAAGATGGCAGAGGAATAGGATGGGAAGACCACTTTCTCCCCCACAAATTCATCAAAAGGTCATCTGAACACTGAGCAACTTCCACAAAGCAATTTCTGAATGCTGGCGGAGGACACCAGGCACCCAGAAAGGCAGTCCACTGTCTTCCAAAGGAGGTAGGACAAAATATAAAAGATAAAAAGAGAGACAAAAGAGTTAGGGACAGAGACTGTCCTGGGGAGGGAGTCATGAAGGAGGAGAAGTTTCCAAACACCAGGAAACCCTCTCACCAGCGGGTCTGTGGGGAGTTTTGGAATCTCAGAGGGCAACATAACTGGGAGGAAAAAAAACAAATAAATAAAACCAACAGATTGCACACCTAACCACAACTCCCAGGGGAGAAGTAGCCCAGACACTCGCGTCTACCACCAGCAAGCAGGGGCTGAACAGGGAGGTGCAGGCTGCATTGCTTAGGGTAAGGACCAGGCCTGAATGCCCTGAGGACAATCTGAGGGAGCTAACATGAGATAGCAACCCAAACTGTGGGATAGCCAGAGAGAGAGAGAGAGAGAGAGAGAGAGAGAGAGAGAGAGAAGAGAGAGAGAGAGAGAACTTTCCTGTGAAAAGCTCTAACCTAAGGCACTGCCGGGCCCACTCACAGAACAAAGGACTGAGCAAATACCAGAGGAGAGGCAGCTGGATGCGGACTGGCCCATGCCCCGCTGGAGGCAAAGAGTCAGGCAGGCAACAGCCAGAGCCAGAAGGCGAGGGGGCGATATCGATGCCAGAGACCACATCCTCTACCAAACTGCGAGCAGGCTCCCAGTTGCTAACCAAGTCTTCCTGGTATCCTGGATGGTTGACATCCACCAGGAGAGTTGCAGCCAGAGATCAGCTTCCCAGAGGAGACATGGCAACCTGAGATGACTCTCTTGCTGTGCACGGAGAAAACTGAGCAGCTGGGACGAGGGAGTTGATAAGACACACCACACATCTGGGGAGAGTGCACTCACCAAGTACCTGGTTGCCTGAGCTACTCGGTATTGGGAAGGGAAAAAACACAGGCCCAACCACGTCTGTGCCTTTGGGAGTACCCAAAAACCTGAACCTGAAGGCTTAGACCTGGAAAGTGCATGCAACCCAGGGCCCACTTTAGACAGTTCCCCTGCAGAGAAGTCTAGAGCCTGATAAATGTAGACCGGGAAACCGCACATGCTGTGAGCTGGGGCAAACCCAGTGTGGCCCAGACACTGTGAGCACTCCCCACACACGCCAGTGATATTTGTTTGCAGTGTTCCTCCCTCCCCACAGCACAACTGAACAAGTGAGCCTAAATAAGTGACCACCTTCACCCCCTTGTGTCAGGGTGGAAATTAGACACTGAAGAGACTTGCAAACAGAAGAAGCCAAAATAAACAGAGGGAACCGCTTTGGAAGTGACAGGTGCAATAGATTAAAGCCCAGTAGTTAGCACTGACTACATTTGAAGGGGACTGCAGAACTCAAGAAGAAGAAAAGCTGGAACAAAGAACTATCTGAAACTGAACTGACCCCACACTGCCCACAACAGCTCCAGAGAAATTCCTAGATATATTTTGCTGTTATCATTTTTTAAATTTTTCTATTTTAAGTCCTTTATTACTCTTTTAATTTTCATTTTTATAACCTATTACCTTGCCAAAAAAATACCCTATTTTTAAAGCAAACTTCATATATATATATATATATATATTATAATTTTTGTGATTTTTTTTTTTTTTTAATATTGTATTTTTGAGAGTCTAACCTCTACTCTAGATTTTTAATCTTTGCTTTTTGGCATTTGTTATCAATTTTGTACCTTTAAGAATCCAATCTTCAGTACCCATTTTTACTTAGGAGTGTGATTACTGGCTTGACTGCCCTCTCCCCCTATTGACTTTACTTTTTCTCCCTCAGGCCACCTCAAATTCTTCCCTCCCACTTCTCTTCTCTACCCAAATCTGTGAATTTCTTTGGATATTCTGGGCTATGGAGAACACTTAGGGAACTGATTACTGGCTAGATCTGTCTCTCTCCTTTTGACTCCCCCTTTTCTCATCTCAGTCACCTCTATCTCCTTCCTCCCTCTATCTTCTCTATGTAACACTGTGAATCTCTCTGGGTGTTCCAGGCTGTGGAGAGCACATAGGGAATTGATTACTGGCTAGATTGCTCTCTCCCCTTTTGATACCCCCTCTCTCCTCCTGGTCACCTCTATCTCCCTCCTCCCTCTTCTCTTTTCCATGTAACTCTGTGAACCTCTCCAGATGTGTGTTACCTTGGAGAATCTTTTCTCCATTAACCTAGATGTTTTATCATTGGTGTGGTATGGATGGAGAAGTCTTGAGGCTACTGTAAGAATAAGACTGAAAACCAGAGGCAGGAGGCTTAAATCCAAAACTTGAGAACACCAGAAAACTCCTGACTCCAGGGAACATTAATCAACAAGAGTTTATCCAGAAGAATCCATGCCTACACTGAAACTCTGCTCCACCTGAGAGCCAACAAGCTCCAGAGCAAGACATACCATGCAAATTCTCCAGTAACGAAAGAAAATAGCCCTGAGCATTAATATATAGGCTGGCCAAATCACACCAAACCCACAGACACCTCAAAACTCACTACTGGACACTTCATTGCACTCCAGAAAGAAGAGATCCAGCTCCACCCACGGGAACACCGATGCAGGCTTCCCTAACCAGGAAACCTTGACAAGCCACTTGTCCAACCCCACCCACAGGGAGGAACCTCCACAATAAAGAGGAACCACAAACACCATGCATACAGAAAGGCCACCACAAACACAGCAAGCTAAACAAGATGGAAAGGCAGAGAAATATTTAGCAGCTAAAGTAACATGATAAATGCCCACCAAACCAAACAAAAGAGGAGGAGATAGTGAATCAAACGGAAAAACAATTCAGAATAATGATAATAAAAATTATCCAAAATCTTGAAAACAAAATGGAGTTACAGATAAATAGTCTGGAGACAAGGATTGAGAAGATGCAAGAAATGTTTAACAAGGACCTAGAAGAAATAAAAAAGAGTCAATCAATAATGAATAATGCAATAACTGAGATCAAAAGCACTCTGGAGGGAACCAACAGTAGAATAACTGAGGCAGAAGATAGGATAAGTGAGGTGGAAGATAGAATGGTGGAAATAAATGAAGCAGAGAGGAAAAAAAAAGAGACAAAAGAAATGAGAACAACCTCAGAGACCTCTGAGACAATTTCAAATGCCCCAACATTCAAATCACAGGCATCCCAGAAGAAGAAAACAAAAAGAAAGGCCATGAGAAAACACTTGACGAGAAAATAGTTGAAAACTTCCCTAAAATGTGGAAGGAAATAGCCACCCAAGTCCAAGAAACCCAGAGAGTCACAAACAGGAAAAAACCAATGCAAAACACCCCAAGACACATGTTAATCAAATTAATAATGATCAAACACAAAGAACTAATATTAAAAGAAGAACATACTTAAAGTGATGAAAGAGAAAAACTTACAACCCAGATTACTGTACCCAGCAAGGATCTCATTCAGATATGAAGGAGAAATCAAAAGCTTTACAGACAAGCAAAAGCTCAGAGAATTCAGCACCACCAAACCAGCTCTTCAACAAATGCTAAAGGATCTTCTCTAGACAGGAAACACAGAAAAGGTTTATAAACTTGAATCCAAAACAACAAAGTAAATGGCAATGGGATCATATTTATCAATAATTACCTTAAATGTAAATGGGTTGAATGCCCCAACCAAAAGACAAAGACTGGCTGAATGGATACAAAAACAAGACCCCTGTATATGCTGTCTACAAGAGACCCACCTCAAACCTAGGGACACATACAGACTGAAATTGAAGGGCTGTAAAAAGATGTTTCATGCAAATGGAGACCACAAGAAAGCAGAAGTAGCAACACTAAAATCAGACAAAATAGACTTAGAAATATAGGCCGTGAAAAGAGACAAAGAAGGACACTACATAATGATCAAAGGATCAATCCAAGAAGAAGATATAACAATTATAAACATATATGCACCCAACAAAGGAGCACAGGACTATGTAAGGCAAATGCTAACAAGTATGAAAGGGGAAAAAAACAGTAACACAACAAGAGTGGGAGACTTTAATACCTCACTCACACTTATGGATAGATCAACTAAACAGAAAATTAGCAAGAAACACAAACTTTAAATGATGCAATGGAACAGTTAGACCTAATAGATATGTATAGGACATTTCACCCCAAAACAATGAATTTCACCTTTTTTTCAAGTGCACACGGAACTTTCTCCAAGATACATCACATCCTGGGCCAAAAGTCTTGCCCTGGTAAATTCAAAAAAACTGAAAGCATTCTAAGCATCTTTTCTGATCACAATGTTGTAAGATTAGATGTCACCTACAGGGAAAAAGAAAACTATTAAAAATACAAGCATATGGTGGCTAAACAACGTGCTTCTGAATAACCAACTAATCACAGAAGAAATAAAAATAGAAATCAATATATGCATATAAATGAATGAAAATGAATACACACCCACCCAAAACCTATGCAACTCAGTAAAACCAGTGCTAAGGGGAAGGTTCGTAGCAATAAAACTTACCTCAAGAAACAAGAGAGAACTCAAATAAATAACCTAACTCTACACCAAAAGTAACTAGCAAAGGAAAGAATGAAGCACCCCAGGGTTAGTAGAAGGAAAGAAATAATAAAAATTAAGGCAGAAATAAATTAAAAAGAAACAAAGGAGACCATAGCAAAAATCAACAAAGCTAAAATCTGGTTCTTTGAGAAGATAAATAAAATAGACAAACCATTAGCCAGACTCATCAAGAAAAAAAGGGAGAAGAATCAAATCAACAAAATTAGAAATGAAAATGGAGAAATCACAACAGACAACACAGAAATACAAAGGATCATAAGAGACTACTATCAGCAACTATATGCCAATAAAATGAACAACTTGGAAGAAATGGACAAATTCTTAGAAAAGTATAACTTTCCAAAACTGTACCATGAAGAAATAGAAAACTTAGCAGACCCATCACAAGCATGGAAATCAAAACTGTAATGAGAAATCTTCTAGCAGACAAAAGCCCAAGACCAGAGAGCTTCACAGCTGAACTCTACCAAAAATTTAGAGAAGAGCTAACACCTATCCTACTCAAATTCTTCCAGAAAATTGCAGAGGAAGGTAAACTTCCAAACTCATTCTATGAGGCCACCATCACCCTAATAGCCAAAACCAGACAAAGATGCCACAAAAAAGAAAACTACAGGCCAATATCACTGATGAACATAGATTCAAAAATCCTTAACAAAATTCTAGCAAACAGAGTCCAACAACATATTAAAAAGATCATACATCATGACAGAGTGGGCTTTATCCCAGCAATGCAAGGATTCTTCAATATTTGCATATCAATCAATTTAATACACCACATGAACAAATTGAAAGATAAAAATCATACGATTATCTCAATAGATGCAGAGAAAGCCTTTGACAAAATTCAACAGCCATTTATGATAAACACCCTCCAGAAAGCGGGCACAGATGGAACATACCTCAATATAATTAAACCATATATGATAAACCCACAACAAATATCCTCAATGGTGAAAAATTGAAAGCACTTCCCCTAAAGTCAGGAACAAGGCAAGGATGCCCTCTCCCACCACTTTACTTCAACATAATTTTGGAAGTGTTGGCCACAGCAATCAGAGCAGAAAAAGAAATAAAAGGAATCCAGATTGGAAAAGAAGAGTAAAACTCTGTTTGCAGAGGACAGGATCCTCTACATAGAAAACTCTGAAGGTTCCACCAGAAAGTTACTAGAGCTAGTCAATTAATATAGTAAAGTTACAGGATATAAAATTAACACAAAGAAATTCCTTGCATTCCTATACAGTAGCAATGAGCAAACAGAAAGAGAAATTAAAGAAACAATTCAATTCACCATTGCAACGAAAAGAATAAAATACTTAGGAATAAATCTACCTAAATAACCAAAAGATGTATATATAGAAAACTATAAAACAATGATGAAAGAAATCAAAGATGACACAATAGGTGGAGAAACATACCTTGTTCATGGGTCGATAGAATCAATATAGTGAAAATGAGTATATTACTCAAAGCAATCTATAAATTCAATGAAATCCTTATCAAGTTACCAACAGTATTTTTCCAAGAACTAGGACAAATGATTTCACAATTTGTATGGAAATACAAAAAACCTCAAACAGCCAAAGCAATCTTGAGAAAGAAGAATAGACTTGGAGGAATCAACCTGCCTGACTTCAGATTGTACTAGAAACCTTCAGCCATCAAGACAGTATGGTACTGGCACAAAGACAGAAATATAGATCAATGGATCAAAACAGAAAGCCCGGAGATAAACCCACACACTATGGACACCTTATCTTTGACAAAAGAGGCAAGAATAAATAATGGAGAAAAGGCAATCCTTTGACAAGTGGTGCTGGGAACACTGGTCAACCACTTGTAAAGAATGACAGTAAAACACTTTCTAACACCATACACAAAAATAAACTCAAAATGGATCAAAGATCTAAATGTAAGACCAGACACTATAAAACTCCTAGAGAAAAACATAGGCAAAACACTCTCTGACATAAATCACAGCAGGATCATCTATGACCCACATCCCAGAATAATGGAAATAAAAGCAAAAATAAACAAATGGGACCTGATTAAACTTAAAGTCTTTAGCACAAGAAGGAAACTGTAAGCAAGGTGAAAAGACAGCCTTCAGAATGGAAGAAAATTATAGCAAATGAAGCAACTGATAAAGAGTTAATCTCAAAAATATACAAGCAACTCCTGCAGCTCAATTCCAGAAAAATAAATGACCCAATAATAAAAAAAAAAAAACTGGGCCAAATAACTAAACAGACATTTCTCCTAAGAAGGCATAGAGATGGCTAACAAACATGAGAAGATGCTCAACATCACTCATTATCAGAGAAATGCAAATCAAGACCACATTGAGGTACCATCTCTCTCTAATCAGAATGGCTGCTATCCAAACGTCTATAAATAATAAATGCTGGAGAGTGTGCAGAGAAAAGTGAACCCTCTTACACTGTTGTTGGGAATGCAAACTAGCACAGTCACTATGGAGAACAATGTGGAGATTCCTTAAAAAATTGGAAATAGAACTGCCATATGACCCAGCAATCCCACTGCTGGGCATACACACCGAGGAAACCAGAATTGAAAGAGACACGTGTACCTCAATGTTCATCACAACACTGTTTACAATAGCCAGGACATGGAAGCAACCTAAATGTCCATTGGCATATGAATGGATACAAAAGCTGCTGTATATATGCATAATGGAATATTACTCAGCTATTGAAATAAATGCATTTGAATCAGTTCTCATATGGTGGATGAAAATGGAGCCTATTATACAGAGTGAAGTAGCCAGAAAGTAAAACACCAATACAGTATATTAACGCATATATATGGAATTCAGAAAGATGGTAATGATGACCCTATATGTGAGACAGCAAAAGAGACACAGATGTAAAGAACAGTCTTTTGGACTCTGTGGGAGAAGGCAAGGGTGGGATGATTTGAGAGGGTAGCGTTGAAACGTGTATATTATCATATGTGAAGCAGATCACCGGTCCAGGTTTGATGCATGAGACAGGGTGCTCAGGGCTGGTGCACTGGGATGACCCTGGGGGATGGGATGGGGAGGGAGGTTGGAGGGAGGGTCAGGATGGTGAACACATATACACCCATTGCTGATTCATGTCAATGTATGGCAAAAAACACTACAATATTTGTAAAGTAATTAGCCTCCAATTAAAATAAATTAATTAATTAACAAAAAGAAGTGAGAGATGAAGGGAGTCAGAGATCCAACAGGTGGATTCAACATAATAAAAGTGTACATCACAGGTTTGAAAATGGAGACAGAGGATGTGGGTGGCTTCTAGGACCTAAGAGTGGCTTCTGATTTACATCCAGCAAGAAAACAGGGACCTCAGTCAGACAACCAGTGAATTTTGCCAAATATGATGAATTTCGGAGAGAATCCAAAGCCTCAAATAATATTACAGCACCAGTCCACATCCTGATTTCAGCCTTAATGAGATTGAGTAGAGGACATAGCTAGTCCATCCTCAGACTCCTGATCCAGTGATACTGTGAGATGATAAGTCTATATTACTTTAAGCTGATAAGTTTGTGGTAATTTTCTATAGAGAAATAGAAAGCTAACACAAGCAATTTTATCTTTATCTTCATATCACAACCTAGGTCCTGTCTCAGGGGCAGTGAGACAGGAGTGTCTCAGTGATTGAGTGTCTCAATCACTACCCCTGTCTCAGGGGCAATGATTATAATTACTTTTGTGTAAACGTCTAAGTCTTTATTATTTGAAATTCCCTGTATTTTTCTCCAACATGCTTTTCCATCCTTACTTTCAACTATAAGTTTGTAGTCACCCTCTTCTCTGAGTATACTCTTATCTGTATATTATACTCCTATAGCAGTGATTTTATTTTATCTTCTACTTAGAAGTCCATCTCACATCCCTTCAATATTTCTGGCCCAAGTCTTAACCATCATTCAAGGTTCTACTCCAATACCACCTCTTTCCTAAAACTGTCATTGACTTACTGAGGTTTTTTCAATCTGTCCCTTCTTTGTACCCAAAGAAGTACTCCAAGCCTCTTGTGAGCCTCTCTTCTTCTTCACTGTGGTCTAGTTGTACAGACATTTGATCTTCTTACAAGGAAGAGGTGCCAATGTAACACATATATTGCCTTATTTACAGGAGGTGACTTAGATGTATGGATTGGTGGATGGATGGGTAGTTGGTAGATTCACGAGTTAGTGAATCCCAAGAGCTGACCTTTACTACCCTAATATTCTATCCACTCCACCTTCTCTAACACATTTATATATTTTTCTCTCTTTCTTGGTTACTTAATTTTTCATCATCCCCATCCTCCACACTCTTCTCTTGCTGAACCAGACTTTCTTGCTGTCATATCCATAAGCAATAAAACTGAAAACACATTGCATGAGAAATTATGCTATCCAGTATTTCATTGCTCTAATTTGGCCTCTGGGAATTATTTGGAGCATGAGAGATAACAGTATGCTCATTCAATTACTAACATAATTCTAAAAGGACTTCCAGCTCAGTGCTTCCTATATATACATATATATAAATAAATATATACAAATATGTGTGTGAGTGTATAAAGACAAAGGTGCCTTGGTGACTAATCAGACAAGACATTTGTATTATTAGCCAAGATGTATAGAAAAACATGTGTCATCTGGGCCTGGAAAAAAATTAGGAAAATTATTTTCAGCTATCATAATTTTGCTAGAAACATGAAAGCAAATGGAAGTACATAAAGTTGAATAATGCTATAAGCAATTTATCAAGATATTATTGTTATTACCTATCCAGCAAAAGTAAGAGGATATTTTGTATCAACCATTGTTATAATGAATAGTTTGGTGAGTAATCCAAATGAAACCTCTTGGTGTTGCTCACAATTGTGTGGTCATCATACACAATTCTTTGTAGAGTGCCAATTGCTTATAACACTAAATTATAGATTTCAATAAATTAATGATGTTTCACTTAACTGTGCTAGAATCCCCCATGTGTTTTGTAAAGATAGTTGTGCCTGTTGAATGACACAGTGGCAACTGCATGTAAAGAGATTCTTCTCTAAATAAAACCACTTAAATGTGTTTCATATCTTTCCAGTTCTCTCTTGGTTAATGTTGTGCATTTCTCTGCTTCCTTTTACCATCACTGCCCTCCATCAGCTTATCTTTCTATTATGTTCCTGAATATGAGATCTATAAGATGATGAGAAGCAGGATTAAAGTCACCAATTGAGCCCATTATACAGAGTGAAGTAAGCCAGAAAGATAAACACCAATACAGTATACTAACACATATATATGGAATTTAAAAAGATGGTAATGATAACCCTATATGCAAAACAGAAAAAGAGACACAGATGTACAGAACAGACTTTTAGACTCTGTGGGAGAAGGCGAGGGTGGGATGTTCAGAGAGAACAGCATTGAAACAAGTATACTATCAAGAGTAAAACAGATCACCAGCCCAGGTTGGATGCATGAGACAAGTGCTCAGGGTTGGTGCACTGGGAAGACCCAGAGGGATGGGATGGAGAGGGAGACGGGAGGGGGGATTGGGATCCATGGCTGATTCATGTCAATGTATGGCAAAAAACCACTACAATATTGTAAAATAATTAGCCTCCAACTAATTAAAATAAATGGAAAAAAATAAAGTCACCAATTATTGAGCAGTTGCTATGTGTGATCTAAATACAAGTGTGTGTGTGCATGTGTATACACATACATACATATATATATTTAATCCCCAAACCAACTCAAACAACAACATAGAAACTCAGCAAATATTTTTAAAGTAATAAAGATTTTAGCTAATAAAATCATAGGAAACATCAATTGGAGAAAAATGGGAAAGAACAAAAAGAGGTAGAGAACCATCAAGAAAAATTTGAAGAACCTGAAACTCTGAAGCTTTGAAAGTTTTACCACCTAAGCTATGAAGCAGAGCTGTAAGTGAAAACCAAATCTTGCCAGCCTCAAATTATATATATATTCACTCATGGTACTACAACAATTGCTTCTTAAACAGAAAAGCCAGTGTCCACTATTCATTATCATTTCTTCAAACTATTCCTAAAGATTATCTACTTCTTTTTCTTTCTTTTATATTTATGTTTTTCAATATTTATGTTTTCAATTGATGTTTTCTGTGCTCATCTTTACTATTCTACAATCTAAAATATTTATTCAGTGATGAACTTGTGTCAAGGAAGATATATCATTGAGTGAAATAGATACAACCCCCTACCTTCGTGGAGCTTATGATCTAGTTGGAGAAGATAGACAACAAATAAATAAAACACATACTGTGGCAGGGGATGACAAGCAGTATAAAGGCAAATACAATAAAGGAGGAGGAATGGCAGTGACATGGAGCAAGGGTTTTGATCAAAGAAGGTCCTGAGTCAATGGCCCATAGTCAGAGAGTAGATAAATGCATGTTCCAATTTCATTTCCAGGTACTCTAGTGCCTAATATCTATTATTTCTCAGTATTTTTGACCTAGGCTTCCCCGGTGGCTCAGTGGTAAAGAATCCGCCTGCAATTCAGGAGCCTCAGGAGACACGGGCTCGATCCCTGGGTTGGAAATGTCCCTTGGAGAAGGGCATGACAACTTACTCCAGTATTCTAGCCTGGAGAATCACTGCAGTCCATAGGGTTGCAAAGAGTCAGACATGACTGAAGCAACTTAGCATGCATACATGCATTTTTGACTTTCTAAGGGACAAGAGGCTCAAGAAAGCAAGACTAGTTCTAGATGTCATTCTTAGGTGTGTCAGTGGGGCACCTGGCTTCCTGCTAGATTTTGTTGATTTTGACTCATGAACTGATAGAAGCATCGGTCTATAACTAGGTGGACTCGGGGAGGAGCAGCAGATAGTGGCATGGATTCCTTGGGCTTCATTTGTCCTATTGTTCTGGTCTTTTTTGATGTAGGCAGGAGAGACACTGCCTTCCTATGAATCCCAATTATTCTCCGGATGGGGACTTTTCCAATGATTTCTACTTTGATCCAGAAGACAAGCTCCCATCTGCTCAGCAAGAGAGTAAATGTTTTGAGGTACATTGCTTTCTTTGTAAGCTTTCTGAAAAGGAATAGCTAAGTGTGAATCCACAAGAGCTTTCACATCATAGGCAACATTTATGAGTGTTTAACATAAAATATTACCATTAAACTTTTGCTGATCTACTCTTGTGAATATTTTACTAATTATTTAGGTTCTATTAATCATCATCATAGCTAATTAATTTAATTTCTCATGCTGATGTTGTCTTCTTAGCAGCATCTTGGTTTTGTCAAGATTAAATGAAATGGTCTGTGTAAAGACTACAACCTCACTGATGTTCAATAACCTTGTGAGCTCATCTTATACAGCAAGTAAAGTGGTTTGGGTTGACCAGCAGTTTCTTTTCCTTGTTTTCTATTTTAAAATGAGTAGTAAGGAAAGTTTACCATTACAGAACATCAACGTATATTGACAGTATCAGTAAGCTAGGAGTTTAAGTAACACTATAATTCAAACATGGCAAACGTAGTTTCTAAGACCTATTTATATTCTGTACTAGATTTTAGACTTTTTGGCAATTTGACATACAAGTGAAAAAAAAAATGGTCTCAATTGTTTGCTT
This sequence comes from Odocoileus virginianus, assembly GCF_023699985.2. NCBI lineage: Eukaryota > Metazoa > Chordata > Mammalia > Artiodactyla > Cervidae > Odocoileus > Odocoileus virginianus. The sequence continues at coordinate 69,319 of NW_027224318.1, read as the reverse complement.
TGCGTTTCATTCTTCTCAAACATGGCCTGTGCTTTTGCAACACTTTTAACCTGTGGAAGGGTTCAGTTCAGTAGTTCAGTTATGTGTGACTCTGCAACCCCATGAATCGCAGCACGCCAGGCCTCCCTGTCCATCACCAACTCCCGGAGTCTACCCAAACCCATGTCCATCGAGTCGGTGATGCCATCCAACCATCTCATCCTCTGTCGTCCCCTTCTCCTCCTGCCCCCAATCCCTCCCAGCATCAGGGTCTTTTCCAATGAGTCAACTCTTTGCATGAGGTGGCCAAAGTATTGGAGTTTCAGCTTCAGCATCAGTTCTTCCAATGAACACCCAGGACTGATCTCCTTTAGGATGGACTGGTTGGATCTCCTTGCAGTCCAAGGGACTCTCAAGAGTCTTCTCCAACACCACAGTTCAAAAGCATCATTCTTTGGTGCTCAGCCTTCTTCACAATACAACTCTCACATCCATTCATGACCACTGGAAAAACCATAGCCTTGACTAGATGGACCTTTGTTGGCAAAGTAATGTCTCTGTTTTTTAATATGCTATCTAGGTTTGTCATCACTTTCCTTCCAAGGAGTAAGCATCTTTTAATTTCATGGCTGCAATCACAATCTGAAGTGATTTTGGAGCCCAAGAAAGTAAAGTCTGACACTGTTTCCACTGTTTCCCCATCTATTTCCCATTAAGTGATGGGACCAGATGCCATGATCTCAGTTTTCTGAAGGTTGAGCTTTAAGCCAACATTTTCACTCTCCTCCTTCACTTTCATCAAGAGGCTTTTTAGTTCCTCTTCACTTTCTGCCTTAAGCGTGGTGTCATCTGCATATCTGAGGTTATTGATATTTCTCCTGGCAATCTTGATTTCAGCTTGTGCTTCTTCCAGCCCAGCGTTTCTCATGATGTACTCTGCAGATAAGTTAAATAAGCAGGGTGTGACAATATACAGCCTTGATGTACTCCTTTTCCTATTTGGAACCAGTCTGTTGTTCCATGTCCAGTTCTAACTGTTGCTTCCTGACCTGCATACAGGTTTCTCAAGAAGTAGGTCAGGTGGTCTGGTATTCCCATCTCTTGAATTTTCCACAGTTTATTGTGATCCACACAGTCAAAGGCTTTGACATAGTCAATAAAGCAGAAATAGATGTTTTTCTGGAACTCTCTTGCTTTTTTGATGATCCAGCTGATGTTGGCAATTTGATCTCTGGTTCTTCTGCCTTTTCTAAAACCAGCTGGAACATCTGGAAGTTCATGGTTCACGTATTGCTGAAGCTTGACTTGGAGAATTTTGAGCATTACTTTACTAGCATATGAGATGAGTGTATTTGCATGGTAGTTTGAGCATTCTTTGGGATTGCCTTTCTTTGGGATTAGAAGGTGGAAGGGTAGAAAGGTGAATAAACTGATCTATTGTAAAAACTGAGATAGTTGCCTTAAATAAGATCTCACATTCTTGATTTGACTTTGCTTCCTTGTGGTATTATTGAACTTGTTTCTTTATCCTCCATATTTTATTTACATGGAAATTAACTCTAGAAGTTATATTAGATTCTGATTTGAGACTTCTGATAAGAATATTACATAGATGGTACTGTGGTCCTCATATTGTATTATAACAGGAATCATACAATGATTGATTGTCCCACCTTTATTGAAGAACTCACTGATCAGTGGGGTCTGGTAGTATAAATAGGCTGATCTCTCTATTGTTAAATTCCTCATCAAGTTGCTATGTAACAGTTTCAGTATTGTTGTCTGAATCAATTATGTCATTTAGGATTGCAAAATATTGGTTTTTAATCTTATTGTTCTTTCCATAGGTATTAGTTGGAATTGTTCTATAAAAATTGCTTATCTTTGTCAATTAGGATGATTTAGTTACTCTGAAATATAGTTCATACTGGAAAGGCAAGATAAATATTTAGGTCTTTCCTTTTAATTACCAAATTTCAGAATACAAAGTTGGTAACAGCAATTTCTAATGGCGACCAATGAGGGTTTTATATTAAATATGATGTACAATGAAAAATAACATTACAAAATCCAGCTGGATTTCTTTTTTAGGAACGGTACATCATTGATGACTTTTGTTAAGTGAGAATAATTGATCACATACCCAATAAAACAGGCTAACTGTTGATTCTGGTAAGCTCTTCCTGTTTTTAGGGGATATCAAGTATGTACCATAGCTCTATAGTCCCTCGGTCTCATTTTAATGTGTCTGCATGTACTGTGAAGGCTGAATCATCTGGGGGTGCTTTATGCCTAGGGGATCATCCTAGGGCTGTGCTGGGAATCTGAGGACTGAGTTAGTTAAAAGTTTCTAAAGGTTTCTCTAATTGGCTCCAATATCCATTCATTATTTCTGGGTCTCTGATATTACCATATGTCTAAATGAAGAAATATCCCTTTTCAATGAAAAGTAATAAAGAGCTGACAGTCATCTTCCTGGATGTTAAAGATAATTTATGCTGGGAATTATGTTAATATTTATTGAATAATGTAATAAATCAAGTTACTCAACACATTTATCAGTCAATTATATGAAAATTATCTTTAAGTTGCAGTGGGAGGGGGTTAAATAATAAAATGTATATTTTCCCTGACTTTAAGAATCTTTTTTCTATTTGTATGAGGAGTATTTTTAAAATTTATTTCAGTAGAGAGATTAGCTAGATAAACAGAATAGACAGATACACTCTCACACACACACACACACACACACACACACACACACACACACACAAGTTAGTCATATGAAGCACAAAGCAGTGCAAGTTATGGAAGAGGTACTATCTATTATGGGACTTGAAAACTAATTAATATACTTTCCCTGTATTCACTTCCCTCATGTGTAAAGAAAGTTTCATAGACAGCATGGTACTAGAGTTTCATATTGAAGGATGGGCAGATCTGATATGATTTGGGAAATGATACTTTACGGGATTTAAAGGAAAAGTCAAGTATGATTCCAAGATTTTTTGCCTGAGTCACTTTGTGGATGGTGGTGTTCTTTAAAGAGATATGAACCCAGAAACTGCAACCGTTTGGCTGGGGAGTGATGTAGGTGCAAGCAGTTGGTTGGAAGCTGACGAATTCAGTTTTGGGGAGTAAAAATTATTAGGCTACATAACTCCTTCTGCTTTAACCAAATTACAATCTGGTACTCAATCCACTGTTCCCATTCATTAATACAGCAAATATTTATTGAGTTTTGACTATGTGCCAGGCACTTTATTAAGTACTAGAGCTACAGAAATGAATAAGACAGAAAAAGTTCCACCTGTACAGAAGTGACAAGCTAGTCTATTAGGGGAAGATAAGCATTAAAATATTATTGGGTTAACTACAGTTTTGAGAGGAAGTTAGAGTACCAGACCATATGAAAGCATTTGAGAGGGTGACCTAATTCAGTCTGGTACTATGGTGGACCTCTGTGATGTCAATCTGTGTACACAGCTCCCAATGGTACCTTTTTCAAAACCCTGAAGCTTCTCCTTGGTTACAGCAGGATCTTGTACATATTTAGAGCCTCAGTTCTCTTCATTGGAAAATGAGGATGATTACATTGCCACACTTGATGATTATATTGCCACATTTATATGAATTAGATAATTCATATAAACTGCACAACATTGTGCCAGGCAACATAGATTTTTTATTTTCCTCTTTCCTAAATCTGAATCTTGTGACGTTCTATCTTTAGCAACATAGCCCACCAACAGAATGTTAGCACACTTGCAGAAACAGGCACGTATTTCGGACATTACATCCTTGGAATATGTTAACCAACAGAAGGCTTCCATTCTCTGACTTCCTTCTGTGCTGAGCTTATCATCATCTATATCATCTTCATGACATAAAGTCTTTTCATAAGCCTTGTTATAGCAAAATCATAAATCTTGATGAATTGTCGAAACCACCAAATTGCTTCATGTGTCTCTCATCCACATAGGCACCATGACTTCACTGCTTAGATTGTTCATGAGGCTAAATTCAGGTCACTTTCTTTTTTTTTTTTTGTAATCTTTACAGATACACTTGGGCTTGTTAGACCACATTTCCCAAGTTTTACTTCAGAAAGAGAGGCCATCACCTATTGTATAGCACAGGGAACTATATTCAATATAGTTGTAATAACCTATACTGGAAGAAAATGGAAAAGAATATGCGTGTGTGTGTGTGTGTGTGTGTGTGTGTGTGTGCACTATTGAATCAACTTGCTGTATACCTGAAACTAACATAACATTGTAAACCAACTCTATTTCAATAAAATTATTTTAAAGATTACATAATTATAGAAAAAAGAAGAGAGGTCATCATACTTAGGACAAAGGGATATATAAACAGTTTAATTCATAATACCTGCCTTTGACATCTTAATTTACTCTAAGTTGCTTTAAGAAAACATAACAACAACCCTTGGAGAAGGAAATGGCAACCCACTCCAGTATTCTTGCCTGGAGAATTCCATGGACAGAGAAATCTGGTGGCTACAGTCCATGGGGTTGCAAAGGAGTCAGACACAACTGAGTGACTAGAACAACAACCCTGTATTTCATCTGTTTAAACATTAAACAAAAAATATGTCATTCAAAGTCTATTTCTTGGGCTTCCCTGGTGGTCCAGTGGTTAAGAATCTGCCTGCCAATGCAGGGAACATGGGTTTGATCCCTGATCCAGGAAGATCCCACATGCTGCAGAGCAACTAAGCCTGTGCACCACAACTGTTGAGCCTGTGCTCTGCAACAAGAGAAGCCACGTGATGAGAAGCCCACGCACACAGTAGAGAGTAGCCCCAGTCTGCCACAACTAGAGAAAGTCTGTGCCTGGGAGCAAAGACCCAGCGTAGCCATAAAAATAAATAAATCTTAAAAAAGAAAAAAAAAGTGTATTTCCTTTTTCTTTAAATATGCTCCAATGTTTGCATGCTGACTTTTTTGGCATTTCCTCTTTAGCCTCTCCTTGATTTAGAAGGAAATATAATTTTGTTCAGGCTTCCCTGGTATCTCAGCTGGTAAAGAATCTGCCTGCAATGCAGGAGATCCTGGTTCGATTCCTGGGTTGGGAAAATCCTCTGGAGGAGGCATAGTCTACCCATTCCAGTATTCTTGGGCTTCCCTGATGGCTCAGATGGTAAAGAATCTGCCTGCAGTGCTGGAGACCTGGGTTCAATCCCTGAGTTGGGAAGATCCCCTGGAGGAGGGCATGGCAACCTACTCCAGTATTCTTGCCTGGAAAATCCCCATGGACAGAGGAGCCTGGTGGGCTACAGTCTAGGGGGTTGCAAAGGGCCAGACATGACCAAGCACAGTACAGCATAATTTTGTTCTTCCCTCTATATGAGCAACCCACATCAATTCCTGATATCCTGTGGGTCTCTGAAGGGATTAAGACCAGTGTTTTCAACCTCAATTGAACTTTTAGTACCTTTTCCTCATAAATTCTGACAGTGTTTAGCCATTTTATCATCATGCGACCATTATTGATGGCTCCTGATATACATATATACATATATATATGTATATTATATAAATATAATATGCACATATTATATTTATATAATATACATATAGTATATATATAATATACATATATATTATATATATACTTATAACAGAATTAGCTTTCCTTTTCACAGAGCTTTCAAAGGCAGTAGGGATGCATTTTCTCATCAGTCTGCACAGGAGTGCCTGATTGGCTGTGCAGTGTGTGTGTGATGGCATATATTTGAAGTGTCTGGTTAATAGCTAGTGAGGGGAGAACAGGTGATACACAAATGACATGCTCCTTTACACTCTGATAGCTCTCATTTTGGCTCATCTTTTATTCACAAGTGAGAAAGGACACTTGCACACATATTTTACACATGTGTTTACACAGTAGGGTCAAGTAGGTGAGGAAGAAAAGCGCTCTGGAGCCAAGCTGCCTGAGTTCATCTTTCTATTGAGTAGTTACTATCAATGAGCTATGAGAGCTCGGATGAGTTATATTTCTATGTGAGTTATATTTCTACAACTTAATGTCCTCATTTATAAGATGAGGATACTAGAAGCCCTGAATAGTGATGTTGCGATAAATAATGTAATCTGTATATATATATATATATATATATATATATATATTAGATCAATGCCTGATACATAATAGAACCTCAGGAAGAATTTACCATAATACTCTTATGGTTGGATTTTAGCTCTGATTGGTTGGAGTGGATTGCTATGGAGTTAAACACCTGTATGACTCATCCATCAGAATTTCAAGGGAATGATGACTATTATTCAAAGGAATAAAATGGTTATTCATATTCTTATCAAAGCTCTTTGACAGGTACCTAAAGTTGAGCCGTAAACTGAAAAGTGACTCAGTTTGTATTCTTTTTCATATTTTTCCATCTTTGTCACAGGATATTGAATATAGTTCCCTGTGCTATACAGTAGGACCTTGTTGTTTATCCATCCTATATATACTAGTTTGCATCTGCTAACCCCAAACTCCCAATCCATCCCTCCCCTAACTCCCTCCCCTTGGCAACCACAAGTCTGTTCTTTATGTGTGTGTTGTTTCTGTTTCATGGATATGTTGATTTGTATCATATTTTATTTATTTATTGGATTCCACATATAAATGATATTATATGGTATTTGTCTTTCTCTTTCTGACTTACTTCACCTAGTGTGATAATCTCTAGGTCCATCCATGCTGCATCAAATGGTATTGTTTCATTCTCTTGGATAGCTGCATAATATTCCATTAATGCATATTTCACTTTATATATACCATATCTTCTTTATCAATTTATCTATCAATGGTCATTTAGGTTGTTTCCATATGCTGTCTATAGTATGCTGTCTCCATATGCTGTCTCCAGTGCTGCAATGAACATTGGGGTGCATGCATCTTTTAGAACCATGTTTTTCTCTGAATATATGCCCAGGAATGGGATTGCTGGATCATATGATAGCTCTATTTTTAGTTTTTTAAGGAACTTCCATACTGTTTTCCATAGCAGCTGTACCAGTTTACACTCCCACCAACAGTGTGGGAGGGTTCCCATCTCTCCATGCCTTCTACCTTGCTGATATTTTATGATGATAGCTCTCCAGGAAGACAGTGTGTCCCCTAGGCAAGCATTTATCCAATACCACACTCACTCCTTGTTTTAGCAATAGATGATGAGTATATATGTGGGAGATGGGACAGGGAGACAACTTTTGTGAAAAATATGAAAAATGTTCATATTGAATGTGTGCACGTTAATGGAGGATTAACCATCCTACATACATTTGGATTTATCTAGCTTTAGGAAAAAATAGATATTTTCCTCCTGGACACATATCAACAAATCTGGGAGGAAATAACATAGAAATGATTTTCAGGGAGATAAGCTATTTAGTTTTGAGTTTTCTGTGGGATAGCCATTAGGTGAACAATCAGAAATTGACTGTTCTGTGACTTCAAAGTTGTTTTTATGTTTCAATCTTTGCCCATACCTCCACCCCCACCTCCCAGCACTCAAGGAATTTGTTGGGATGACGATGCACCATAAATCAGAGCAGTACAAAGTACAGAGCTGGAGACAGAGAAGCCTGCCTCTATCACTTACTAACTGTGTCATGCTGGATAAATGATTTGATCTCTCAAAGCACAGGTTTTCTTACTTTAATCTTTAATCTTAGAGATTAAAAATATCTAGCTCATAGGATTGAGATGAGCATTAAATGAGTGGCCTAAAAACTTCTTATCACAGTGCTGATACATTTATATCATTCATTAAGTGGTAACTAAGCTAACTATTTATTATATATAACTGAATGCAAGCTATTAAAAAATAGTGTTCAGTGATATCTTTGGACATCACTGTCTCAATGGACATCAGTTTGAGAAAAGAGGGGACATATAAGGCTCTATTTTGAAGAATAGAGAAAGTAGAATTGAAAATTCTTTTCCTTCCTCCCCTCATCCTTATTACTGTTTTATGTAGCTCTAGTAGCAGTGGATCAAATTGCCAGGATCTGTTGGATCATAGAAAAATCAAGAGGATTCCAGAAAAACATCTACTTCTGCTTTATTCATTACACCAAAGTCTTTGGCTGTATAGATCATAACGAACTGGAAAATTCTTCAAGATATGGGAATACCAGATCACCTTATCTGTCTCCTGAGAAATCTGTATGCTGGTCAAGAGGCAACAGTTAGAATCAGATATGGAACAACAGATTCAAAATCAGGTATGGAGTACATCAAAGTTGTATATTATCACCTGGTTTATTTAATTTATATGCAGTGTACATCATGCAAAATGCCAGGCTGAATGAAACACAAGCCAGAATCAAGATTGCCAGGAGAAATACCAATAACCTCAGATACACAGATGACACCACCTCTATCTCCTTCCTCCCTCTTATCTTCTCTATGTAACTCTGTGAACCTCTCTGAGTGGTCCAGACTGTGGAGAACACATAGGGAATTGATTACTGGCTAGCTTGCTCTCTCCCCTTTTGATTCCACCTCTTCTCCTTCTGGTCACCTCTATCTCCCTCCTCCCTCTTCTCTTCTCCACGTGAACCCCTTCTCCATGTGAACCCCTCCAGTGTCCCTCACTGTGGAGAATCTTTTCACCACTAACCTGAAGTGAAGGTGAAAGTGAAGTCGCTCAGTTGTGTCCGACTCTTTGCAACCCCATAGACTATACAGTCCATGGAGTTCTCTAGGCCAGAATACTGGAGTGGGTAGCCTTTCCCTTCCTTCTCCAGGGGATCTTCCCAACCCAGGGATCAAACCCAGGTCTCCTGCATGGCAGGCAGATCCTTTACCAGCTGAGCCACAAGGGAAGCCCCACCACTAACCTAGATGTTTTATAATCAGTGCTGTATGCATAGAGAGGTCTTGAAGCTACTGTAAGAATAAGACTGAAAACCAGAGGCAGGAGGCTTAAGTACAAAACCTGAGAACACCAGAGAACTCCTGACTCCAGGGAACATTGATCAATAAGAGCTCATCCAAAAGCCTCTGTACCTACACTGAAACCAAGCACCACCCAAGAGCCAACAGTCTCCAGAGCAAGACATACCACACAAATTCTCCAGCAACACAGGAACATAGCCCTGAGCTTCAATATACAGGCTGGACAAAGTCAAACCAAACCCACAGTCACCTCAAAACTCACTACTGGACACTTCATTGAACTCCAGAGAAAAGAAATCAAGCTCCATCCACCTGGACACTGATGCAAGCTTCCCTAACCAAGAAACCTCGACAAGCCACCCGTCCAACTCCACCCACAGGGAAGAACCTCCACAGTAAAGATGAACCACAAACTGCCAGAATACAGAAAGACCACCCAAAACAGAGCAATCTAAACAAGATGAAAAGGAAGAGAAGTATTCAGCAGGTAAAGGAACATGTTAAATGCTCAGCAAACCAAACAAAAGTGTAGGAGATAGGGAGTCTACCCGAAAAATAATTCAGAGTAATGATAGTAAAAATGATCCCAAATCTTGAAAACAAATTGGAGTTATAGATAATTAGTTTGGAGACAAGGATTGAGAAGATGCAAGAAATGTTTAACAAGAACCTAGAAGAAATAAAAAAGAGTCAGTCAATAATGAATAATGCAATAACTGAGATCAAAAACACTCTGGAGGGAACCAACAATAGAATAACTGAGGCAGAAGATAGGATAAGTGAGGTGGAAGATAGAATGGTAGAAATAAATTAGGCAGACAGGAAAAAGGAAAAAGAATTAAAAGAAATGAGAACAGCCTCAGAGACATCTGGGACAATGTTAAATACCTCAACATTCAAATCATAGGAGTCCCAGAATAAGAAGACATAAAGAAAGGCCATGAGAAAATACTTGAGGAGATAATAGTTGAAAACTTCTGTAAATGGGGAAGGAAATAGTCACCCAAGTCCAAGAAACACAGAGAGTCCAAAATAGGATGAACCCAAGGCAAAACACCACAAGACACATATTAATCAAATTAATGAATATCAAACACAAAGAACAAATATTAAAAGCAGCAAGGGAAAAACAGCAAATAACACATAAGTGCATTCCCATAAGGATAACAGCTGATCTTTCAATAGAAACTCTTCAATCAGAAGGCAATGGCAAGACATACTTGAAGTGATGAAAGAGAAAAACCTACAATCCAGAGTACTGTACCGAGCAAGGATCTCATTTTAATATGAAGGAGAATTTGAAAGCTTTATATACAAGCAAAAGATGAGAGAATTCAGCACCACCAAACAAGCTTTTCAACAAAGGCAAAAGGATTTCTCTAGACAGGAAACACAGAAAGGGCAAAGTAAACAGCAAAGAAAATGACAACGAGATCATACTTATCAATAATTACCTTAAATGTAAATGGGTTGAATGCCCCAACCAAAAGACAAGACTGGATGAATGGATACAAAGACAAGAACCCTATATATGTTGTCTACAAGAGACCCACCTCAAAACAAGGGACACATACAGACTAAAAGTGAAAGGTTGTAAAAAGATATTCCAAAAGAGACCAAAAGAAAGCAGGAGTATCAAAAATCATATCAGATAAATTAGACTTTAAAATAAATGCTGTGAAAAGAGACAAAGAAGGACACTACATAATTATCAAAGATCCATCCAAGAAGAAGACATAACAATAATAAACATATATGCATCCAACATAGGAGCACCACAATATGTAAGGCAAATGCTAACATATATGAAAGGGGAAATTAACAATAACACAATAACAGTGGGAGACTTTAAGACCCCAATCACACCCATGGATAGATCAAACAAACAAACAAACAAAAAATAACAAGGAAACACAAACTTTAAATGATACAAGGGACCAATTAGACCTAATTGATATCTATAGGACATTTCATCCCAAAACAATGAATGTCAACTTTTTCTCAAGTGCACATGAAATCTTCTCCCGGATAGATCACATTCTGGGCCATAAATATAGCCTTGGTAAATTCAAATAATTGAAATCATTCCAAGCATCTTTTCTGACCCCAATGCAGTAAGATCAGATGTCAATTACAGGAGAAAAACTATTAAAAATTCCAACATATGGAGGCTGAACAACATGCTTCTGAATAACCAACAAATCACAGAAGAAATAAAAAATGAAATAAAAATATGCTTAGAAATGAATGAATATGAAAACATAACAACCCAAAACCTATGCAACTCAGTAAAAGCAGTGCTAAGGAGAAGGATCATAGCAATACAAGCTTACCTCAAGAAAGAAGAAAAATCAAACAAATAAACTAACTCTACACCAAAGCAACTAGAAAAGGATGAAATGAAGAACTCCAGGGTTAGTAGAAGGAAAGAAATCTTAAAAATTAGGGCAGAAATAAATGCAAAAGAAACAAAACAAACCACAGCAGAAGTAAACAAAGCTAAAAGCTGGTTCTTTGAGAAGATAAAGAAAATAGACAAACCATTAGCCAGACTAATCAAGAAAAAAAAGGAAGAAGAATCAAATCAACAAACTTAGAAATTAAAATGGAGAGATCACAACAGACAACACAGAAATACAAAGGATCATAAGAGACTACAATCAGCAACTATATGCCAATAAAATGGACAACTTGGAAGAAATGGACAAATTCTTAGAAAAGTATAACTTTCCAAAACTGAACCAGGAAGAAGTAGAAAATCTTAACAGACCCATCAAGAGAATGGAAATTGAAACTATAATGAGAAATCTTCCAGCAGACAAAAGCCCAGGACCAGACGGCTTCACAGCTGAATTCTACTAAAAATTTAGAGAAGAGCTAACAGCTATCCTACTCAAACTCTTCCAGAAAATTGCAGAGGAAAGTAAACTTCCAAAGTCATTCTATGAGGCCACCATATCACCCTAATACCAAAACCAGACAAAGATGCCACAAAAAAAAAAAAAAAGAAAGAAAAGAAAACTACAGGCCAATATCACTGATGAACATAGATGCAAAAATCCTTAAGAAAATTCTAGCAAACAGAATCCAACAGCATATTAAAAAGATCATACATCATGACCAAGTGGGCTTTATCCCAGGGATGCAAGGATTTTTCAATATTCACAAATCAATCAATGTGATATACCACATGAACAAATTGAAAGATAAAAACCATACGATTATCTCAATAGATACAGAGAAAGCCTTTGACAAAATTCAACATCCATTTATGATAAACACCCTCCAGAAATCGGGCACAGACGGAACATACCTCAATATAATATAATCCATATATGATAAACCCACAGCAAACATTATCCTCAATGGTGAAAAACTGAAAGCGTTTCCTCTAAAGTCAGGAACAGGACAAGGATGCTCACTCTCACCACTACTACTCAACACAGTTTTGGAAGTGTTGGCTACAGCAATCAGAGCAGAAAAAGAAATAAAAGGATTCCAGATTGGAAAAGAAGAGTAAAACTCTCACTGTTTGCAGATGACATGATCCTCTACATAGAAAACCCTAAAGACTCCACCAGAAAGTTACTAGAGCTAATCAATGAATATAGTAAAGTTGCTGGATATAAAATTAACACACAGAAATCCCTTTCATTCCTATACACTATCAATGAGAAAACAGAAAGAGAAATTAAGGAAACAATTCCATTCACCATTGCAACAAAAAGAGTAAAGCACCTAGGAGTATATATACCTAAAGAAACAAATGATGTATATATAAAAAACTATAAAACATTAATGAGAGAAATCAAAGATGACACAAATAGATGGAGAAATAGACCATGTTCATGGATTGGTAGAATCAATACAGTGAAAATGAGTATACTACACAAAGCAATCTATAGATTCAATGCAATCCCTCTCAAGCTACCAATGGTCGTTTTCTAAGAACTAGAACAAATAATTTCACAATTTGTATGGAAATACCAAAAAAAAAAAAAAAAAAAAAAAAAAAAACAAAAAACCTCAAATAGCCAAAGCAATCTTGAGAAAGAAAATGGAGCTGGAGGAATCAACCTTCCTGACTTCAGACTATACTACAAAGCTACAGTCATCAAGACTGTATGGTACTGGCACAAAGACAGAAATATAGATCAATGGAACAAAATAGAAAGTCCAGAGATAAATCCACACACCTATGGACACCTTATCTTTGACAAAAGAGGCAAGAATATACAATGGAGAAAAGACAATGGCTTAACAAGTGGTGCTGGGAAAACTGGTCAACCACTTGTAAAAGAATTAAAGTAGAACACTTTCTAACACCATACACAAAAATAAACTCAAAATAGATTAGAGATCTAAATGTAAGACCAGAAACTATAAAACTCCTAGAGGAAAACATAGGCAAAACACTCTCTGACATAAATCACAGCAGGATCCTCTAGAACACACCACCCAGAGTAATGGAAATAAAAACAAAAATATACAAGTGAGACCTAATTAAACTTAAAAGTTCTAGCACAATGAAGGAAACTATAAGCAAGGTGAAAAGAAAGACTTCAGAATGGGAGAAAATAATAGCATATGAAGCAACTGACAAAGAATTCATCTCAAAAATATACAAGCAACTCCTGCAGCTCAATTCCAGAAAAATAAACGACCCAATTAAAAAATGGGCCAAATATCTAAACAGACATTTCTCCAAGGAAGACATACAGATGGCTAACAAACACATGAGAAGATGCTCAACATCACTCATTATCAGAGAAATGCAAATCAAAACCACAATGAGGTACCATCTCTCTCTGATCAGAATGGCTGCTATCCAAAAGTATACAAACAATAAATGCTGGAGAGGGTGTGGAGAAAAGGGAACCCACTTACACTGTTGTTGGGAATGCAAACTAGCACAGCCACTATGGAGAACAGTGTGGAGATTCCTTAAAAGAAACTGGAAATAGAACTTCCATATGAACCAGCGATCCCACTGCTGGGCATACACACCAAGGAAACCAGAATTGATAGAGACACATGCACCCCAATGTTCATTGCAACACTGTTTATGATAGGACATGGAAGCAACCTAGATATCTTTCAGCACGAATGGATAAGAAAGCTGTGGCACATATACACAATGGAATATTACTCAGCCATTAAAAGAATACATTTGAATCAGTTCTAATGAGGTGGATGAAACTGAAGCCTATTATACAGAGTGAAGTAAGTCAGAAAGAAAAACACCAATATAGTATATTAACACATATATATGGAATTTAGAAAGATGGTAATGATGACCCTATACGCAAGACAGCAAAAGAGACACAGATGTATAGAACAGTCTTTTGGACTCTAAGGGACAAGAGGAGGGTGGGATGATTTGAGAGAATAGCATTGAAACATGTATATTATCGTATGTGAAACAGATTGCCAGTCCAGGTTCGATACATGAGACAGGGTGCTTAGGGATGGTGCACTGGTATAACCCAGAGGGATGGGATCGAGGGAGGTGGGAGGCAGGTTCAGGATGGGGAACGCATATATACCAATGATTGGTTCATGTCAATGTATGTCAAAAGCACTACCATATTGTAAAGTAATTAGCCTCCAATTAAATAAATAAATTAAAGAAAATTTAAAAAATAAATAAAAAGCAGAGACATTACTTTACTGACAAAGGTCTATATAAGTCAAAGCTATGGTTTTTGCAGTAGTCATGTATGGATGTGAGTGTTGGACTATAAAGAAAGCTGTGCACTGACAATTTGTTGCTTTTGAACTGTGGTGTTGGAGAAGACTCTTGAGAGTCCCTTGGATTGCAAGGAGTGCCAACTAGTCCATTGTAAAGGAAATCAGTCATGAATATTCAATGGAAGGACTGATGCTGAAGCTGAAACTTCAGTACTTTGGCCACCTGATGTGAAGAACTGACTCATTGGAAAAGACCCTGATGCTGGGAAAGATTGAAGGCAGGAGGAGAAGGGGATGACAGAGGATGAGATGGTTGGATGGCATCACTGACTCAAACTGGATGTGAGTTTGAGCAAACTCTGGGAGATGGTGAAGGACAGGGAAGCCTGGTGTGCTGCAGTCCATGGGGTTGCAAAGAGTCAGACACAACTCAGCAACTGAACAACAGTAGTATTTGTGTAATAAGGAGGTAAATTGAATCTGTTTTCTAAAATCATAGTATTCATGCAACCAGTCCCTAAGAAGACAAGAGTATTAAGCAACTTCCCACAAAAGATCAGTTTCTCAGATACCTTGCATGTGCTAGTAACCTTTCTATCAGCTATCCTCTAGGTGACATATTCATAGATAAGAATTGCCACTTGTTTTCTATGTCTATTCTGAACTGTCATTGGTTCATGTCACTTGAAACCATTTTCCCTCAACTTTATCAACAACCTGCCATCAGTTTAGACTCGTGATAGTCCAATTAGGTTATTTTCAAGGCAAAAAAGTATTTGCAAAGAGTTTTTGCATGAGGTAATATCTACTGAAGTACTTGAGAAAATGGCATTCCACTCTACAATGAAGGAACTAAAAAAAAAAAAAAAAAATAGAAGAAGGAAAACAGTCACTGCCTCTTAGAAACCTTATGAATCTCTCCAAAGTTATAATCCAAGTTCAAGGTCAAGACATATGGCAAGGCTCAGGTTGTTCACAGGAGGACTGAAAATGCAAAATTACAGAGAAAAATACAGATGGCAAATAAGCAGATGAAAAGGTGCTCAACATCATTAACCATTAGGCAAAGACAAGATAAAACCTCACGATATATCATTACACATCTATCAGAATGGCTAAAATAAAAAATAGTTACAAACCAAATGCTGTAGAGGATGCGGAAAAACTGACCATTTACACATTGCTGGTGGGAAGATGGTACAGATAATCTGGAAAACAGTTTGGTAGTTTCTTTAAAAAAACAAAAGAAAAGACTAAACTTGTTAAATACCATATTAGCCAGCATTGTCACTCTTGGGCATTTACTCTAGAGAAATGAAGAATTATCTTCCCACAAAGTATGTACATGAATATGAAAAGAAATTTTCCTTATAATAACCAGTAACGGGGCAGGGGAGCAGGGTGGCACACAGGAGGAACCAAATGTTCTTCAACGGGAAAAGGGTTGAATAAACTCTGGCATATCCATAGACTGAAGTATTATTTAGCAATAAAAATTAGTGAGGTATTGACACATGCAACAACCTCTCCAGAAAATAATACTGAATGAAATAAAGCCAAAGATTACTATATACTTTCATTATTGCAACATTCTCTTTTTCTTTTTTGGGCTACACAGCACAGCATGAAGGATCTTAGTTCTCCAGTCAGGGATCAAAACTGCACTCCCTGCAGTGGAAGTGTGGAGTCTTAACCACTGAACCTCCACAGTAGTCCCTGTATAATATTCTTAAAATGCCAAAATTAAAGAAATACAGATGAGATTAGTTATTACCATGGTTTAAGGAAGGGGTAAGAGTAGCAGGGGAGTGGTGCTGGATATAAAAGACAGACTGAGAGATCCTTGTGGCAGTAGAAATATTCTGTATCTGGACTGTATTAATGTCGATAACTTGGTTGTTATATGGTACTACAGTTTTGGAAGATGTTACTTTTTGGGGAAGCTGGCTAAAGAGTACATGATATCTCTCTGATCTCTCTGCATTGTGTTTTACAACTCTATATGAATCTACAGTTATCTCAAAATTTTAGGTTTGTTCCAAATTAAAGATTAAAAGATGAAGATTGCTGTGATCCAATGAAATAGAGATCCAGTCAATTTGAAAGTTAATTACCTTGCACTGAACATACAAATCATGGGATAGATTGGGTCTTATGGTCCTCATACAAATAGTAAGTCATAAGTAAGCAGTTTTAAAAACACTAGGAATACTACTTGCTTTCTGAGTGTCACAGCTATTCACTGTTTTTTCTTGTCAGAAAAGTTTATAAGCTACTCTTGTTTACAAGTAATGAATATGCACCTACTAAATGCTTTCGCTATGTTACTGAACAGCACATAAATCAAATTTGCATAAAATGATCAATTTTTACAGGTGCAGTGCTCTGTTCTCATTTAAAGAATTCTGTGATTTTACCCTAAAATAGTAATGAGCAATCCCAAAATATTTTGATGTTTAGTACTCAGAGAAGTCAAGGCTGATATATATCTATATATATGTGGGTGTATATATATACGTGTGTGTGTGTGTGTGTGTGTGTGTGTGTGTGTGTGTGTATGAGCTCTTTCAGCATTCCAGATAAGAAACATTGATGACTCGATGCAGAGCAAGTGCTATACACAAGAGTACTTGATCATAGATTTAGGTGGATATGTTGGGTGGAGGAAATGGAACAATTGAGACTGACGCATAGCTCTGGCTTGAATAATTGACTGGATGGTTGCATTATTTACAGACAAAGCAAAGACTGGGTGAGAGTTTTGAGATGAAGATCAACATTTCAGTTTTTCAAATATCAGGTTTGAGATAACTGTGAGATATTAAAAAAGATGTCAAGTAAATTTTTGTATGATTCTCAAGCTCTGAGGAGAGGTCAACATTTCAGAAATAAACATGAAAGTAGGTACTAAGTGAGTTTCTTGGTGAGATCAGTGATTAATATATAGAAAATGAAGAGGGCTCAGAACAAAGCCATTAGGAATTTCAAATTTCCAAGTGAGGTACAAGAAACTAGGAATGGACATGCAAAAAAATGATCAATAAGGTAGGAGGAAAACAAGACCAGTGTGGGCCATGGTGACTTTCTTCTGTTGCCTTCCATAATAAAATGGAGATTGTAAGATTTATGAAAAATAGTTCTAGTGGAATTGCTATCATGTTAAGGAAATAGAGAAATGGAATAGTATCTGCAGGTGGTTATTGGGTCAAGGAAAAAAGTTTTGTTCAAGCAGTGGTTATTTGGGCATGTTACAGGCTGATGTCAAAATTACAGTAAAGAAGATGTTCAGCATGAAGATATAATAAATTGAAAGAGAAAGCTTCAAAAGCACATGAGGAAAATTTGGATTTCCATGGGATTAAGGTCACTTCTGTGAAAGAAGGTAGAGTAGTATTATGTATGATAGGTTGTTTTAGAGAGAGAAGAAATAAGAAATCATGTAGGTGATATATTCTTAGAGAGGTGTGATACACATTTGAAGTGGAGAAAATGTAATAAAATGGAGGGTGTAGATTAGTGTGTCACATCATGTATTTTTAATCTTCAGAATCAGGCCAGAGCAATGAGGGAGCAAGTATAGATGAAAATGCTACCACCACATGTAGGATGGTGGATTAGAAGTTAGCACATACAGATAATTTTTAAACATTAATTGCCCAAGAATATTAAGCAGGTTGATTATTTTAAAAATGTAATAAAGCATTGAATGAGAAAATGATAGGATCGTCCTAATTGAGATTGAAAATTAAGTTTATCGATCTCAACTTTTTTCTCAGGTCATATCTCATTTGTTTTGTTGAGGATAGTAATTATCTCTCTATAGATATGATCCACTCTGTGGTAAGCAAACCAATGACTGGAGTAACTTTTCATTTGAAGATTATTTCATTGACCCTTGTCTCTCAATCTCTTAGATTGTGTCTTTATTGGCCACAGCTAATTAAATAACCTTGAGAACTATATGCCTCTCTATTTGTTATCCAATAGGAATTTTTTAATTGGTCAGATCAGTGAGTAAGGATGAGGATATGTCTCTGTGTCCAGGAAGATCAAAACTAAATGAATAAAGTGACCAATGTGCTCTACTGTTCAAGGTGATATGTCTAATTCTTGAATTTTCTTTTCCTGCAGTTCAACCTTATTTTACTATAGATGTCAGAACCTGAAAGATTATTTTAATTATGACAGCTCTCTCAGAATACCATTTGCTTGCCGCTGATACCCTTTCTTTGGTTTTGGCAGCAACGTGTCTTTGTTAAGATGTTTTCAACAGTGCTTATGTCTAGTGGGGGGATTTTTTTTCCCAGAAAACCTTCTGAAGGTCAACCATCACCAGTGTATTC
The DNA here is from genome assembly GCF_023699985.2 of Odocoileus virginianus. Lineage (NCBI taxonomy): Eukaryota > Metazoa > Chordata > Mammalia > Artiodactyla > Cervidae > Odocoileus > Odocoileus virginianus. Next base: position 50,372 of record NW_027224318.1, on the reverse strand, counting down.
TCAAGACAGTATGTACTCTTTCAACAACAGATCAACCATTAACTCTGAGTGAACCTTAAGACACTGCAGAATTAAACAGTGTGTAGAAAAAGCAGACTCAATTTTGAGCTGCAGTAGGATTGAGAAAAAAATCAGACACTGTTGTCTATTAAATTTTAGAAAAGGAGATGGAATTCTAAAGCAAACTTAGTTAAAATATTCACTAGATTTTTCATAATGTTTTATACCTTTTAAATTTGTTGAACTTCTTTTGATTCCTTCAGTTTTTTGTAAAACATGTCCCTTGCATAAACATTCAAATTGCACAAAGTATAGAGAAGAAAATAAAATCACCCAAAAAACCCATCACTCAAAGATAATTACCATTAAAATTTTACTGTATTTTTATCCAGTTGTTATGCTATTCACTGTTTTACTGTGTATAATATTAAATGTATTAGTGATCTGTGATGTTGGATTTCTCAATTAAAAAATTAGAGGGACTTTATCTTTCTGGCTTAGTTTGTTCTGTATAATGGGCTCCAGTTTCATCCATCTCATTAGAACTGATTCAAATGAATTCTTTTTAATGGCTGAGTAATATTCCATGGATATTACAGTATACTAACACATATATATGGGATTTAGAAAGATGGTAACGGTAACCCTATATGCAAAACAGAAAAAGAGACTCAGATGTATAGAACAGACTTGTGGACTCTGGGAGAAGGCGAGGGTGGGATGTTTCAAGAGAACAGCATTGAAACATGTATATTATCTAGGGTGAAACAGATCACCAGCCCAGGTTGGGTGCATGAGACAAGTGCTCGGGCCTGGTGCACTGGGAAGACCCAGAGGGATCGGGTGGAGAGGGAGGTGGGAGGGGGGACCGGGATGGGGAATACATGTAAATCCATGGCTAATTCATTTCAATGTATGACAAAAACCACTGCAATGTTGTAAAGTAATTAGCCTCCAACTAATAAAAATAAATGGAAAAAAAAATTATAGGGAGCAGAATAAAAGTTACTGACTTTTCCATGTGTCAAGCACAAAGCTTATGTATGATTTTATGTACATGTAATGTCCAAAACAGACAAATGCATAGAGACAGAAAGTGTATTAGTGATTGCCAGGGACCAGTGAGTGGGGATATGGGGGTGATTGACAATGGATATGGGCTTTGGTTTTCAGGTTGATGAAAATATTCTGAAGTTATTTTGTGATGATGGTTCCACAACTCTGAATATACAAAAAAAAAAAAAAAAAAGAAACCCACTAAACTGAACACTATAAGTGAAGTGATTTTATGGTATGTGCATTACATCTTAACAAAACTATTTTAAAAATAGAGAATTTCTACATGTATCCAGCAGCAAATCTACCTACCTCCCTCAATCTGTATCAATCTATTCTGTCTCCTTCCTTTTAAAATGAATGAACTATATTTATTCCTATCTAAGATGAACACCCTCTACTTGTATGCTGAATTCCACTTACCTTTATTTAGCAGCTTTACCATTGATAATGTGCTTCCCAGTTTTTCAGACAGTAAAGGATCCACCTGCAATGCAGGAGACCTGAGTTCAATCTCTGGGTCTTGAAGATCCCCTGGAGGAGGACATGGCAACCAACTGCAGTATTCTTGCCTGGAGAATTTCATGGATAGGGGAATCTGGCAGGCTACAGTCCATGAGGTCACAAGGTGTCAGACATTACTGAGCTACTAACACTTCACTTTCACCATTGATAATATCTCTCTTTTTCAGAATTATTTTGTCCCTCTCTACAGGTCACTCCTGCCAGTATGGAACTGTGATATCTGTGATGTCTTCCACTTTTGATCCATCATCTCTCAAACCTACCACCTCCCCTTAAGATATAACCCCATTTTCTCTGCTTTCTAGTGTTACTTCTCTTCTCATTTTCCTTTGAATTCATTCAACAATTGTCTCATGACCATCACCCATCAAAACAGCTTTTATCAAAGATCCCCAGTGGGCTTTGCATTGCTGAATTAAGTGATCAGTTTTTAGTCCCTCTCTTATTTGAAAGAGCAAGATTTGGCACAGTTGATCATGTTCTCCTTTTTAAAATGCTTTACATTTTTAAAACGACTTCATACTGTTAGAGCAGTTACAGGTTCACAGGAAAAAAGTGCGATAATGGTACAATGGTTTCCTATATACACTCTATCCCACACACGATAGACTCTACCATTATAGACATCAGAATAGTGCATTTGCTACAAATGATGGACCTACACGTGGCAAGTCACTTCAGTTATATCCAACTCTTTGTGACCCCATAGACTGTAGCCCACCAGGTTCCTCTGTCCATGGAATTCTCCAGGCAAGAATACTGAGTGGATTGCCATTTCCTTCTTCCACACTGATACATCATAATCATTAAAAATCCATAGCTTAGGTTAGGGTTTACTCTTGAAGTTTTACATTTACTTTATAGGTTTGGACAGATGTATAATGGCATATATCCAACATGATAGTATCATGCAAAATATCTTCATTACCTAAAACTTCTCTGTGCTCTATCTATTCATCCCTCCTCCTCCCCAATCTTTGGTAACCAAGAACTTTTTATTGTCTTTATAGTTTTGGCTTTTCCAGAAAGTCACATAGTTGAAATCATACAGTATGTAGCTTTTTCAGATTGGCTTCTTTTGCTTAATAATGTGCATTAAATTTTCTTCTATGTCTTTTCAGGGGTTGATAGCTCATAACTTTTTTTCTCTGTCTGTATGTACCACAGTTTTTCATCCATTCACCTATTAAATAACACTTTGGTTGCTTCAAGTTTGTAGCAATTGTGAATAAAGCTGCTACAAACATCTGTGTGCTGGGTTTTATGTGGATATATGCTGTCAACTCCTTTGGTTAAATACCAAGAAGTCCAATTGTTGGATCCTATGGTATGTCTGGGGCTTCCCCAGTGGCTCAGTGATAAAGAACCTGCCTGCAGTGAAGGAACCACAGGAGATGCAGGTTCAGTTCCTGGGTTGGAAAGATCGCTGGAGGAGGGCACAGCAACCCACTTTAGTATTCTTGCTTGGAGAATCCCATGGACAGAGGAGCCTGGTAGGGCTACAGTCCATAGGGTCACAAAGAGTCAGATATGACTGAAGCGACTTAGCACACATGCACCCATCGTATGTTTAGTTGTGTAATAAACCGCCAGACTCTCTTCCAAAGTGGCTGTACCACTTTGCTTTCCCACCACCAGTGAATTAGAGTTCCTGTTGCTTTACATGCTTGTGGGAATTTGTTGTTGTCAGTGTTCTGCATTTTGGCTATTCTAATAGCTATGTAGTGGTATTGTTTTAACTTGTAATTCCTTACTGACATATGGTGTTGAGTATATTTTCATATTCTTATTCATCAGCTATGTATCTTCTTTTTTTACATATGGATGCCTGGTTGTTTGGTCTGATTTGTTGAAGAGACTGTCTTTGCTTTGTTGTATTGCTTTTGCTTCTTTGCCAAAGATAGTTGACTGTGTGGGTCTATCTATTCTTTTGACAATACCACTTTATGTTGATTACCAGCAAATAAATGGGGACACAATGGAAGCAGTGACAGACTTAATTTTTGGGGGGCCCAAAATCACTGTGGATGCTGACTGCAGCCATGAAATTAAAAGATGCTTGCTTCTTGGAAGAAAAACTATGACAAAATCTGACAGTGTATTAAAAAGCATAGACACCACTATGCCTGCAAAGATCCATCTAGTTAAAGCTATGTTTTTGTTTTTGTTTTTTTTTTTCCACTAGTCATGTCGGGACTTGGCAGTTGGACCATAAAGAAGGCTGAGTGCTGAAGAATTGATGCTTTTGAACTGTGGCATTAGAGAAGACTCTTGAAGGTCCCTTGGACTGCAAGGAGATCCAACCAGTCCATCTTAAAGGAAATCAACCCTGAAAAATCATTGGAAGGACTAATGCTGAAGCTAAAGCTCCAATATTTTGACCACCTGATAAGAGCCAACTCATTAGATAAGACCTTGATGCTGGGAAAATAGAAGGTAGGAAGAGAACAAAAGTAGAAAGAGGATGAGATGATTGGAAGGCCTCACCGACTCAATGGACATGAGTTTGAGCAAACTCTGGGAAATGGTGAAGGATAGGGAAGCCTGGCATGCTGCAGTCCATGGGGTCACAAAGAATTGGACACAACTGAGCAGCTGAACAACAGCAACAACTGCAGCTTTATAGTAAGTCTTAAACTTTATAGTAAGTCTTGAACTCCCATAGTGTCAGTCTTCCAACTTGGTTTTTCTGCTTCAATAACTCATTAATTATTCTAGCTCTTTTGCCTGTTCATATAAACTTTAGAATCAGTTTATCAATATCCACAAAATAACTTTCTAAAATTTTGATTAGTTTGCACTGAATCTGTAGCTGAACTTGGGAAGACCTGACATCTTGACAATGTTGAGTCTTCATTTCTGTGAAGATGGCGTCTCCAATTTTTAGGTTCTTTTATCTCATTGCTGTAATTTTTCTTATAAGTTTTGTTTATATTTTGCTAGATTTATGCCTATGTACTAATGCAAATGCTATTATGTTTTTAACTTTAAATTCTACTTTTTCATTGACGGTATATATGTAAGTGATTGATGTTATATATTAACTTTGTATCCTGCAACCATGCTAAAATCAATTATTAGTTCCAGGAAGCTTTTGTTGATTCTTTTGGATTTTGTACATAAATTATTACATCTTCTGTGAACAAAGACTATTATTTTTCCTTCAAAATCGATATACCATTTATTTCCCTCAATTTTATTGTTGCATTAACTTGGACTGAAATACTTTTTTTTTTTTTTTTACTTTACTACCAAGATACCTCATCCTCTTCATTTTCCTACTACCCTACTAGCTGTCTTTTTTGGGTTCCTTCTCCATTATCTAGACTCCAAATGTTTGGGAAACCAAAGCTTCATCATGAGATATCTTCACCTATATTCACTCCCTCGGTGATCTCATCCAGACTCCCAGCTTTAAATGTTATATACATATTTATGACTTCCAAATATGTAAATCTAGTGCAGATATATATTCTTGTTCAGTCACTAAGTCATATCCTACTCTTTGCAACTAGGCTTCCCTGTCCTTCACTATCTCCCAGAGTTTGCTCAAACTCATGTCCATTGAGTCAGTGATGCCATCCAACCATCTCATCCTCTGTCACCCTCTTCTCCTCCTGCCTTCAATCTTTCCCAGCATCAGGGTCTTTTCCAATGAGTTGGCTCTTCACATCAGGTGGCCAAAGTATTGGAGCTTCAGCTTCAGCATCAGTTCTTCCAATGAATATTCAGGGTTGATTTCCTTTAGGATTGACTTGTTTGATCTCCTTGCAGTCCAAGGGACTCTCAAGAGTCTTCTCCAGCACCACAGTTTGAAAACTTCAATGTGTATATCTATATTTAACTGCCTATTTGACATGTACTCTTAGATGACTAAGAGTTTCTTATGATTCTCTGAAATAGAACTCCATTATTAAACATCCTCCAACAACGAACAAACCTAACTTTATATTTCTCATTGCTTCCATTAATTGAAAATGGATCAATTTATTTGCTCAGAAGCTTAGGCTCAAAGGAAAATTGAACTTTGACTATTTTTAAACAAACTTTTAGAGGCAGCATCTTTTAAAAGTTTATTTAATTAATTTGCTTATTTAATTTTGGTTGAGCTGGGTCTTCCTTCCTGCATGCAGGCTTTCTTCAGTTGCAGTTAGTGGGAGCTACTCTTCATTTTGGGGCATGGGTTTTTTTCTCGCAGTGGCTTCACTTGTTGCAGAGCATGGGCTCTAGGCACTCAGGCTTAGTAGCTGTGGCTCACAGGCTTAGATGCTCCATGGCACGTGGGATCTTCCCTGACCAGGGATCAAACCTGTGTCCCTTGCATTGGCAGGCAGATTCTTAACCACTGGATTCCCAGGGAAGTCCCTAACTTTGACTATTTTTTCCCAGTCACTTCCTACAACCATTGCATCAGCAATTCCTATTGTCACTATCTCCAAAATTATATCCCAAATCGTATTTATCATAATCTTTCACCACTACCACTTCAGTCCAAGCCAATATCACTTCTTGATGGCATTACACAATAGCCTAATCTCTATTTCTCTTAATACCATTTTTTCTGTTTTCATCACAGAAGTCAAGTTATCCTTTTAAATCATAAGTCAGCTCATTTTACTCCTCTGCACAAAGGTCTCCATTGAACGCTCATTACAACTAGAATGAAATCCAAGACTCTCACAAAACTGTATGTGATCTGTCCATCTTTCCAAGGTGATTTCCTACCTCCTTTTACCTTGATTTGTCTGCTCTAGCTACAGAAGCTTTCTTCTTTCCTTCCTAACCCAATATGTCTCTTTCAACCTGCCAAACTTACTCTCAAACTAGAGTCCATGCTGGTCCCTCAGCATGGATTGCTCATCTAGACGTTTGTACCCCACTCCCTTAATTTGTTTTGGTTGATACTCAGATAACACCTCCTCAAAGAGGCTTTTTCTGTCTATCATATGAAACAGCACTCCCCATCACTGTATTCTTAAAGAGTGCTAAGTCTTCTTCACAGCACTTATCACACCTGATGTTATGCCATCTTTACTTGTTTGTGGCTGTTTCACCACACTACAATATAAGACTCATGATAGCAGGATATTTTGTCTGTCTCATTGACTGCCATATTCCCAGAACTCATAGTAAAGTGACATTTTAGTGAATGGATACATTTAGAAGCCACTGGATATACAATTGCTTGGCTTCTTCTTCTTCTTTTTTTTTTTTTTTTCAGTTTTAGCATTTTAAATAAGAAAGCATTTTATTTAAAAAGATATTCTTGTCATTATGCCATTACAGACTCAAAACTATTTTAGTGCCTATATATTATCTTAAGTAAAATTTCCTTAGCACTTGCCCAATAATAGGCATTTGTTTCTACATTTTTACAATTGTTGTCAACTGTGTTATAAATTTTTCTCTACAAATTCTTCTCTGCATTTTACATTATTTCTTTAGGATTATTCCTAAGATGTAGAAATTCTTGGTCAAAGGATGAGAATATTTGTAAACATTTTATTTCATATAGACACATAATGATTTCCCAAAGATTACATCAATTTTCAAAGCAATTTTTTTCATTATTTTACTCCAAAAATATTTATTTAATGAAGAAAATAGACAAGATTCCTTGCTCTTTTAGAGCCTTGTAGTTCATATTGTAATGACACGTGAAAAAGTGAAGGTGAAAGTCACTCAGTCATGTCCGACTCATTGCAACCCCATGGACTGCCTGCCAGACTCCTCTGTCCATGGGATTCTCCAGGCAAGAATACTGGAGTGGATTGTCATTTCCTTCTCCAGGGGATCTTCCCAACCCAAGGATCCAACCCAGGTCTTCTGCATCGCAGGCAGATTATTTGCCATCCTGGCAGATAATTGAGAGAGTCAATTCCTAGGTAGGTTGATAAGAAGTCCAGGGTTCCCAAGGAGAAGAAAGGGGGGTCCAGAGCCCTGGAGAAGGAGAAAGGGGTCTGGGGCTCTCAAGGAGAAAAGGACAAAGTTTTTTCTACATTGCTTTGTCTTAGTCAACATAACAATGTATCTTGCTTGAGGACATGTTTCTCCTTAACAAGAACCTTCTGACTAATCCTGTCATCTTAAAATGTATATTATGGGAGTGGGTCTGGTAAGATCTTTCTATTGTTAGTTCTAATCTTGTTAATTTAAGATGTATGTTGTGGGAGTGGGTCTGAAAAAGTATATAAGGCTTTGATAAGACTAGCTACAAGGGCATTCTTTATCCCCCTTCTGATGTCTATGTCAGAAGCTTTCTCTGTCCCTTTTCTTACTTTAATAAAACTGCTACACAAAAGCTCTTGAGTGATCAAGCCTGGTCCCTGGTCCCGAAGCTAAATCTTCTTCTTTGGAGATCACAAATCTGACATCATTCACCATAAGCTATCATAATAAATAGCTGAGAGTAATAAATAATGTATAGACTATGTTAGAGGTTGATAAGAATTATTAAAAAAAAAGAGCTAGAGCAATGTGGGAGGACTGGCAGGGTAGAAAGAAAGGGAAGAATATTGAAGTATTAATGAAAGAGCTCTGGTAGACCTAATTAAGGAGATGAGCTCTTTGCAAAGGCTTAAAAAGTGAAAGAGTAATGAGGTGAATATGGTACTGAGAATGAAAGTACAGGTTTTCCAGCAATTCAGAAGCTATGAGAATGGCAGGGAAGAGATTTTGCCTCAGAATACTCAGAAGGAACCAACTATCAACATCTGAATTTTGAGCTTCTGGCCTCCATAAATGTGAGTGAAAAAATTGTTGTGGTTTTAAGGCACTTAGGTTTTTTTGTTGTTGTTCTTGCTGTTACAGCAGCTCAAAGAAACAAATAACACTTATATTTTGAATTATATTCAACATTTAATTGTATTTTCAAATAAATTACACTAATTTTATTATTTCTTTATTTAGTACAATTCAAGGGGAAATGTAAGCGTACACAAGGAGAGTCCAGCTTTTATGCTGTGTGTATGTCCTGCATTACCTTGAGGAAAATGTGGTTGATTGTGACTGTGCAGATATCAAACCTACCCTTGTCTCTTGGGACATACATACTGGAAGATAGATGGAGTTCTAATGCAATTTTCAGAGAAGAGTTTCTGTCCTCCTGCTCTTGGCTATTTTAAGCATAAAATGTATTCAAATATTTCTTTGGATATAACTTTTTTTCTGATAATGCAACCGTAAGGAGAACAAAGAGGCTTCAATCATTGTTCTTCTAGCTCTTGGCAAAAACTAGTATGTACAGAGACTTAAAAAGAGAGACCAGTAAAGTCAGAGAAGGATCCTGACCTCTAAGAATATTTTTAAAATCTCCTAATTAACATTGCCTAGAGTTAATAAGTGGCTTGTTGCATCGCCTGGATCATTTCCTTCCAGATTTGAAGTAATGTGAGTAATATGAGGCCAAGGAACTGAGAGCAATTTATTATATTTTTGTTGCACAAAACAACCTTGTGACAGTATCTTCTTGACTTCTTATAGGAGTGATAAAGAACTCCTTTGTTAACAAGGTGATTTTTCAGGCTAAAAAAGTGAAAAAGCTATCTCTAAATTAGACTACGTGAATGTGATTTTTTATTGTATATGTTCCTTAGTGAAAGCAGAACACTAAATTAGAAAAATGTTTATACATTGACCTAAAATCTATCACTGTGAAACTAAGTAAAATGATATTCTAATAATAATAGCTGTGGTTGTTTCAATATGCATATGCTACTTTCTGTTGCCTAGGCATTATCTCACTAAATCTTTCTGATTACCTTGTGACTTATCTTATAGGTGAGGAAATCAAGATCCAGAGTGATAAAGTATTAATATTTGCCCAAGTCCCACAGCTACTAAGTGGGAGAGTTGGGTATCAAAGCAAGATTATTGTGACTCCTGAGTTTCTCAGCCACTAAGAAATCTTGCCAATCAGCCTAGAGACACCTAGGTTGATATATTCACCAGATCAGTGCCATTACTTAGTGTCTTAATAGGCCAGGATTCCTTCTAAACCCTTGTATCCCTGTCCTGAGGATGCCCTATACTAACAATTTCACCCTGAGAACATTAACTAAAGACCAAGTTTGAGTCTGACAAAGTCTCTGGCTCATCAGAGTAGTATGACATTTGCTAAGCCACTTTGCTTATGTCCGCTTTTGTGGTAGGCAATATCATGTCCCCTTCTCCAAATATGTCCATGCCCTATTACCTGGGACCTGTGACTATGCTACCTTAATGTGGTAAAAGAGACTTTGTAGATGTGATTTAAGTGAAACATCTTGAGATAGGAGAGTGGCCTCATTTATCCAGGTGTGCCTAATGTAATCACAAGAGTCCCTGTAAGAAGGAGGCAGGAAGGTCAGAGTCAGAGAAGGAGCTGTGAAGATGGAAGGACAGGCCAGAGTGGTTCAGAATCATGAACCAAGAAACCTAATAAATCTCTAGACACAGGAAATGGATTCTTCCCTAGAGCCTCCAGCAAGAACATAACCCTGCTAGCACCTTGGTTTCATACCAGTGTGACCCATTGCAGATTTCTGACCTTCAGAACTATACAAGAATACACTTGTGTTAATGTATGCCACTAAATTTGTGGTAATTTGTTACAGCAGCAATAGGAAGATAATACAATTCCTTTGTTTATGAAATAGGTGTAAGACTGACCTAATAGAATTGATGCAGAGAGATAAAAGATAAGAAATTGGGTGAATTGAATGCATACAAGGGAGTTAGAGAATAAAGGTGTATCATGTGAGTTATTCCCTGAAAACCTAGGGAGTATTTATGTGAAACAGAATCCTCTCCCACCCCAGGCCTCCATGATGCCTTGGAGGTGTTTGACTAGGGAGAACTAAACCTGATTCTCCTCTCCTTCCTCATCACCACCCCTTAGGATTTTTAGAATCTGGTCTTGCTCTTCTCTCCTACCTCACCTCTATTTGATCTCTGCCTGATTCACTTTAATTCAACTGTAATTTCTGCCCAGGGGCCTTTGTCCTTGCTGTTTATTCTTCATGGAACTCCCTGATATCATTGCAGAACTGTCTTGTCATTCAAATCTCAACTGAAATGATAGCACTTTCTGAAAGGAGTTTCCAGATCATTCAAACCAAAGCAAACCTTCACTGCTACCCTCTATCACATTTCCTGAACTTAGCTTCTCTGTTGTGCTTATCAGAACCTGGAATGTATACAAATACATTTAACATATGCCCATGTATTAATTTTCTCTCTGACCTCTTCAGAATATAATACAGGTCAGGGCCATTGTCTTTCTCACTGCTGTAATCTCAGCAGTGAGAGTGCCTTTTAACATATATAAAAGGCATATAATCATGAACTTAATAAATTGCTTTTGACTGATGGACCAGGTGATTGAAGACAATGCTGCCTTCAGATATTTTGGTAAAGTGAGTTAATAAAGTTCCTTTTTGCTTAAGCCAATTTGGGAAAGTATTTTCTGCACTTGTATTCTACCTGATTCAATGTTTTTCACCCCTGTGTCTATTCATCTGTTCATCTACATATCTATCTATCCATCTCTATTAAAAATAAGACAGAGCAAAACATAAAGGATAAAATAACATTACTTCAAAATCTCACCAGATAACTGCTTCCTTGAATATACTGTATATATATATATATATATATATATATATATACACACACACATATATATACACACTGTCTATATATATATATATATATATATATATATATACACATTTCTCCAAAGAAGACATACAAATGGTTAATAAACACATGAAAAGATGCTCAACATCACTCATTATTAGAGAAATGCAAATCAAAACCACAATCAGGTATCATCTCTTGCTTGTCAGAACAGCTGCCATCAAAAAGCTTACAAACAATAAATTCTGGAGAGGGTGTGGAGAAAAGGGAACCCTCTTATACAGTTGGTGGGAATGCAAACTGGTGAAGCCACTATGGAGAACACTGAGGCGATTCCTTAAAAGCCTGGGAATAGAACTGCCATATGACCCAGCAATTCAACTGCTGGGCATACACACCAGCAGAGGAAACCAGAATTGAAACAAATACACGTACCCCACTGTTCATTGCAGCACTGTTTACAATAGCTAGGACATGGAAGCAACCTAGATGTCCATTGGCAGACAAATGGATAAGGAAGTTGTGGTACATATACACAATGGAATATTGCTCAGCTATAAAAAGAATACATTTGAGTCAGTTCTAATGAGATGGATGAGCCTAGAGCTTATTATACAGAGTGAAATAAGTCAGAAAGAGAAAGACAAATACTGTATATTAACACATACATGTGGAATCTAGAAAGATAGTACCGATGATCCTATGCGCAGGGCAGCAAAGGAAACACAGACATAAAGAACAGACTTTTGGACTCAGTGGGAGAAGGTGAGGGTGGGATGATTTGAGAGAATAGCATTGAAACATGTATATTACCATATGTAAAATAGATGACCAGTGCAAGTTCGATGCATGAAGCAGGGCACTCAAAGCCAGTGCTCTGGGACAACCCAGAGGGATGGGTGGGGAGGGAGGTGGGAGGGGGGTTCAGGATGGGGAGACACATGTGCACTGTGGCTGATTCATGTTGATGTATGGCAAAAATTGCCAAAATATTGTAAAGTAATTCTCTCCAATTAAAATAAATTAATTAAAAAATAAATAAAAATAAAAACCACATACATACACACACACACACACACACACACACACAACCCCACCTCAGCTCAAGGGTCATCTCCTCCAGAAGTCTCCACATTGAAGAGATAGTCCTTTTGTGTGCTCTTGTGACACTGTATCCTGCAACATCACTGCCTGCATATGACATTACACACCCTGTGTGTGTGCATGCTAAGTCACTTCAGTCGTGTCTGACTCTGTGCAACCCTGTGGACTGTGTAGCCCACCAGGCTCCTCTGTCCATGGGATTCTCCAGGCAAGAATACTGGAGTGGGTTGCCATGCACCCCCTTCAGGGGATCTTCCTGACTTAGGGATTGAACCCATGTCTCTTACATTGGCAGGCGGGTTCTTTATCACTAGCACCACCTGGGAAGCCCATTATATACCCTGTGCTGTGCTGTGCTGTGCTGCTGCTTAGTTGCTCAGTCATGTCCAACTCTTTGTGACCCATGGACTGCAGCCCGCCAGGCTCCTCTGTCCATGGGGATTCTCCAGGCAAGAATACTAGAGTGGGTTGCCATGCCCTCCTCCAGGGGATCTTCCCAACCCAGGGATCAAACCCAGGTCTCCTGCATTGCAGGCAGGCACCATTACATAACCTAGTTATCGGTTATTTATGTGTCTGTCTCTCCCATTAGTTTCCAGCTCTTGAAAGCAGGGACTGTGCTTGTTTGAATGCTCATGCTTAACAGAAATCTTCCTGTCCTATAGAAATCCAACACGTTTTTGTTGAAGCAATGAATCATCCCTGCTACCTCTCTCTCCTTCATGCCCCATGGCCTACCCTTCCTCAAGTCCTATCCACATCAAAATACTCCTTGAATGCATTGATTTCTCTCCATCTTTACCACTCTGCTTCAAGCCATCATCCTCCATCAGCTGGACCTATGTAACAGCCTTTCAATTGCCTAAATTACTTTAACCCCAGCAATCTAGTCCCCATAGAACAGCTAGAGGGGTTTTTCTAAAATGGAGATCTCATCATGTCACTCTCTAGCCAGAAAGTCTTTAATGGTAACCATTGACAGTAGCTCAATAAAAAGCTTGAAGGCTATTCAAAATCCTAAATTTAGTAATAAAAATTCCTACAAGCTTATACCCCAGGATGATTTAACCTCTGTAACACACAAGAACTACAATAGGGCTGTAAGGTGCCTCCCTAACATTTAATAAAGTATCTAGAACTAACCCATTTTCTCTGCCTTCTGTGCTTAATAATGTCTCAAATTTTTTGATTCAAATTTGATAGAATATTTGATGTAACAGAGAAATAAATGATTAAAAGTCTTTTCATAATATTTGTACACAGGAGCTCATGCCTCCCCATGGTGAGATTATGTTGTCAGGATATGACATAGAATGATTATGATGTCATGGCCCCCTAAAGCAAGCTGAATCATGTTAAATCCAGCAGTTTCCCTGGTAGAGGAAACCTTCAACAAGGTCCCGGACATGAATCTCTTCATTTATGTCCTCCTTTTATCAATTTGGACAAATAATTGTTTAGATAGACAAGAAAACAATGGATCTGATACTGCAGGTATGTGCCTAACCTTAAATGCTAGAAACTATGATCTATTAATTTAAATACATTCAAGTACTTAATTAGACAAGCTAGCTATTTTTAAGAAATCTGCTGTTTCTTCTACCTTACTATGAGTAGGTCTTTGAGAATTTCTAGAACAACATCTGAGAGTTTTACTTCCATGTAAAAATTCCAAACAACATAGAAACATGAAGAGTACAGCCACACTGTCCCCCTTCATTCCCCTTCCTCACCCAATCCACCAACCCCTGCCTCCTCCCCCCGCCAGTCAAACTAGAAAATTCTATGTGAATGAATGAATCTGGCATGGTACCTAACACAAAGTGGGTTTCAAGAATGGTTTTTTTTCTTGTCCCATCCCTATTCCCACCATACACATTCACACACACACACAAACACTCAAGTACATTCACAAACTCAAAAACTTAGGTAATGGGTTGAACATGCCATGATGTGGGGTAACGTAGGTAATTATACTGATTAGCTAGAGATAGCTCCCAGATTTGGCTTCTAGACTGTGGCTGGCTGGGGATGTGATAGAGCAAGGAAAATGACAGGGGAACACTTATCATGCTTAAAGAAATAATTGATGATGAGATTTGACTTTGACCTATAGTAACAACCCCATCAAAATGGAAGCAGACTTGGTTACATAGCACATGTTCTGATGACATATTTTCTTTCACAGCAGCTACACCTGTTGAACCCAGGCAGAGAAGAATCGAAGCAGTACAGCACCTGCTACTCATTTTCATAATTGCTATCATCATCATCATCAGCTTTATTTTAAGATGTTATTATTTTATTCACTATGGCTGTATGAGCAAGAAAGCCTATGATGCAGAAACGCAAGTCTTACACTTTTGAATTTAAAATAAAAGGTGGTGGGGAGTGTATGCATTCTTCACTGTAACTCTATAACTGTGAGAGCGAGGATGCCCCCAAAGGAGCAACATAAGTCTTACACCTATGAATTAAAAATACAAGGGGCCAGAGGGGAATGTGTGCATGCACATAAACATAGACGGATTCACTGTTGTTATGATTACTTAACGTTAACTTTAGACGTCAAAAGAGCTACCAACATCTTGTGGGTTGGATATGTTCACTTAAATGAAGCTCTTAAATGATCTCAAATACATTATCAATTTGAGCCAAAACTATCTCCTACTCAGGGTTCAGTTGAGCCCCAGGTTGCTAATTTCACTATAAATTGAGTCTAGGAAAAGAGGGGATGACTATCTAAGACAGAATCAAAATCTTTTCAGGGCAGAGAGAAGGAGTTGGGTCTCTGCATTCCAAAGATAGTAACGCATTTTGGATAATCTACTATGTTAAGATGTAATAGCATGAAAAATTATTGTGTTCAGTGATACTAGTCCCTGCCTTTCATATAGGAAGATCAAACTGGCTCTGACATACTGGGTCCCTAAAAATTTCCAGTCCAAGGACTGGTGACTGAAATATATCACTGTTCTCTTCCTTTCGTTTTAGAGTAATCTAGTGAGTATAAACATACATGGATACAAAATTTGATGGTGTAAATATGATAGGAAAGCAATGAATTTGGTCTAAAGACTTTTTTATGTGACAAGTTGTGACATTTGTGCCTCATTTGCATATTAACTTGTGACTTTTTTATATAATTTAATTTCTGTAGTAGATAAAATTATCTCTCTCCCTCTCAATGGTAGATTTGAAACAAGTTTGTGTCACTCCACACATGACTATATGGGTATCTACTGTGGTTGAAACAGTAAAATTAAGAAAAGGAAAAATAATTTAACACGAGTTCAAATCTGTAACCTGAGTCATGGTTTTCACCACTCTCCAATTCTTACTGTGTTCAGTTTTCCTGCTAGAGCCAAAAAAAGACCAGAAGTCTAAACAGACACTATAGCCCATGTTTTCCAGTGATAGCAAGAGTACTCTTCTGATTTAAATTGTCATACTCCAAATCTCCTGTATTTTCAAGGACAAGAAAGAAGACATCACCAAAGCAGCCACATCATCTAAAATATCATTCACTGAGTCCAAGTCACCGACTGCTGGTCCAGGCAATCTAGAAAAACAATCAGTGCTATTTAGTATAGATAAGTCATCTGGGCCCTCAACTCCACAAAAAGTCTCTGTTCCTTCAAATGTAGAAAAGTTAGTCAGGCCCTCGAGTCAACAAAACCCATCCAAGCCATCAAATCCCAAAAAAGTGTTAGGATCAGTCCCCCAGGAAAAGTTGCATAGAACACATAGTCCAAAAAAGGCACATAGGCAGTCTCATGCCCATAAGCTAGTCGGTCAGGTCAGTCCATCCTATGCAAAGAAAGCCATCAAGCCAACTTGGTCATCAAGTCTACAATGTCCAGTCAAGCCAACCAAAATGTCTCCACCCTATCCAAAGAGTCAAAGTGTCCCTGTGCAATCAAGTATACCAAAACTGACCAAACTCCAGAGATATCTTAACCTAAAAAGCCTGGCTAGTGAAGGTAGGGCAGAAATACTATCTAGGCCTCAACCAGTGAAGCTTTGTCCATACCACAAGGAAAAGTGCCTTGTTTGCTGTGCTGTTTCTCAGCCATTCACTCATATTTCAGAAGAGAATATGAAGCACGTTCCAGTCCCACTTTCTTCAAGCAAACTGAAGTGCTTTTACAAGTCATCTCACAAGACAGAGCCCAAAGACAATGCACTGTATGGCGACATGAATGATAGCCATTTGTCAACATATAGCAGTGACAGTGAGAGTAGCAGGGAGATGACTATTATGGGCAACATAAAATGCAAGGAAGCTGCCTATGAAACCTCCCAAAATAATTAAAGGCTCAAAAAAAAAAAAAAGGACCACTCATGCAGAAGAAGCAAACTTGTACCAACTATTATATTCTCACCATATTTAAGAACCTGGTAGAGGAACAATCCACTTGGGATCACTATTGAGATTAGACCTATCCATCTTGAGGCAATTTACTTGAGAAATAGTAAATAAATGTGTTACATAACAACTGATTTTATTGTAATTATTATTGCATTTTAGAGGTATACATCTCTTTTGGAGGTATGTTAGATCTGCTTGGGCAAACTCCAGGTGGTGGTGAGGGACAAGGAAGTCTGGTGCACTGCAGTCCATGGGGTCACAAAGAGTCAGACCGGACTTGGTGACTGAACAACAACAACAACAACTTACAGCTGGTCACGTGGATGGGCTTCCCAGGTGGCATAGTAGTAAAGAATCCTCTTGCCAGTGCAGGAGATGTGGGTTCGATCCCTGGGTCAGGAAGATCCCTTGGAGGAGGAAATAGCAACCCACTCCAGTATTCTTGCCTGGGAAATCCCATGGAAAGAGGAGCCTGGAGGGCTACAGTCCATGGGACTGAAAAGAGCTGGACACAGGCAACCACTTGGACGGGAACCATAATCACACACACACAAATATAGAAAGGTATTGCAAGATCAGTACCCTGGGCTCCTCTTTTCTTTTGATTAGCCCTCAATTGAAGTCTCAGCCCAATCAGCTTTTTTTTTTTAATGTTGACATATAGTCCTCACAGTTTAAGACTGTCTTTCTGTGGTGCCCAGTGCGTGACAGAAATGGCTCTGTGTGCTTGGTTCTGGTGCATTGGGGAAATCCCTGATAGTCATTTCCTGTTTTAAAAAATATTTATTTGACCATACCAGTTCTTAGTTGTGGCATGCAAACTCTTAGTTGCATCATGTAGGATCTAGTTCCCTGACCAGGGATAGAACCTAGGACCCTCGCTTTGGGAGTGTGGAGTTTTAGCAACTGGACCACTAGGGAAGTCCCAATATACCACTGCCTCTGGTGACTGCTACCAAAGTAAGGGTCCTGGGCTCTAGCACTGATGTTAGATGTTTTGATTATTTTTGTTATCTTTCAAAATGATAAAAAAAATTTGCCCTGTTGTGCATTCTCAGAATTCCCCAGTTAGAGGTTGGCTATCTACCCGTTTTCTTCACATGATACCTTCCCACTTGGAATCAGCAGGGCTGGGAGGCCAGGGGGGAAACCTTGCAGTTATGTTTTCCAACTTCTCCACTGATGAGAGGTTATCCTGGCCTGCTTCCAAGAGCATGGTTCAGAAAAGTGGACAAAATCCTGGAGTCCCAGCCTACACTCTAGTACAGTGAGGTCAGTCCGCTGTCACATCCAGCAGGATCAGTTAAATTCCATAGCTGGCATATATTGAATGTGTACTACTTGTCTTACATTGTACTAGTCCTTTTATGTCCGGGACATCTGAGGGCCACCTTCCCCTCAATTTTGCTGATTTAGCAAAAGGATTCACAAGACTCAAAAGCAGATTATACTCATGACTGAGGTTTATTAGAGCAAAAGTATACAAACCAAGACCAACAGGAAAAAGATGTCTATTCAGAGGAATCAGAGAGGTTGGACACATGCTTTTGAGTACTTGCCTTTCTGGGGCCATCTAGGACATGCTCTCTTCTCTAGCAACAAACTAGAGGGTTGCACTAGTGTGCGACATGTCTCTGCCCAGGGAAGCCTCAGCATCTGAGGCTTTTATTAAGAACAGGTATCATAGGTACATCATGTTCCATGACCAGCCATGGCAAGTGAAACTCAGGATCACAACAATGACACCAGATGCACATTATTGATGTTGATACTTGCGCAAAATAATCAAGTGAACAAAACATGATCATCAACCAATTAACATTAGACCATTCCTCCAGGGTTAGCCAATAGTCAAATCACAGTTTCCAGTTCCTTTGACATACAAAGACCAAACAACCAGACCTGCTGTGTTAACACTTTCCTCATGTTTTACATGTTTTATTTAATCTCCAACAGTCCCCTATTATATAAAGTATGATATGAGTTAACTGATGCTCTATAACATATAGTAATATCACACCGAGCAATTGATTGAATCAAGATATGAATCTATAATTGGCTTAGGTTCAAATTTTCATTATGCTGTATTGCCTTCTCACTATCAGTTTCTAGGGTATCTGTTTATTCACAGATCACCCAGTCCACTGCTGTCAGCAAAATCCCTACTTGACTTTTAATCAATCTGGACCATCCTCCTAACCTACCAGGAGCATATAAAGATGTCTTGTGAACACAAGACAGATTCAGATCTGACTCTCCCACAGCCTCTGCCTCTACTGGTAGTATTCTGGTGGGGTCTGTAAGGTCATCATGAAATTCACAGATGGCACGAAGTAGCTGCTGATATATAAAAGTTTTAAGAGGTGAAATATACATTTATAAAGCATCATGGGAGCTACAGACTTGACTTCCTACTAGTATTACCCTTTTTGAAAAAATAAACTGTAAAGGGTTAGAACTGTTCTGGGCTAGCCTGATCTTTTTAAAAATCACAAATAGAAGCAAAAATCTGATCAAATTTTTATGGCTTAGTATGAAAAACAATTCGAACAGAAAAGTAGAACAAGAAGTATGAATGAATGCCCATATAAACATTGCTTAGATTCAACAATTATCACTACGTGGTCAATTCTGTTTCAATTAAACTTCTATTCATTGCCCTCCCATTTGTATCTCTAAAAGATAACAAATTTAAAAAAATACATAAACTAATACTATTATCTCATATAAAAATTAATAATAATTCCTTAATATAAATTATTACTTTCCTAGCATGTGAGATGAGTGCAACAGTGTGGTAGCTTGAGCATTCTTTGGCATTGCCTTTCTTTGGGATTGGAATGAAAAACTGACCTTTTCCAGTCCTGTGGCCACTGCTGAGTTTTCCAAATTTGCTGGCATATTGAGTGCAGCACTTTCACAGCATCATCTTTCAGGATTTGAAATAGCTCAACTAGAATTCCATCACCTCCACTAGCTTTGTTTGTAGTGATGCTTCCTAAGGCCCACTTGACTTCGCATTCCAGGATGTCTGGCTCTAGGTGAGTGATCACAGCATCATGGTTATCTGGGTCATGAAGATCTTTTTTGTATAGTTCTTCTGTGTATTCTTGGCACCTCTTCTTAATATCTTCTGCTTCTGTTAGATCCATACTATTTCTGTTCTTTTATTGAGCACATCTTTGAATGAAATGTTCCCTTGGTATCTCTAATTTGCTTGAAGAGATCTCTAGTCTTTCCCATTCTATTGTTTTCCTCTATTTCTTTGCATTGATCACTACAGAAGGACTTATCTCTCCTTGCTCTTCTTTGGAACTCTGCATTCAAATGGGAATATCTTTCCTTTTCTCCTTGCTTTTCCCTTCTCTTCTTTTCACAGCTATTTGTAAGGTCTCCTCAGATAGTCATTTTACTTTTTTGTATTTCTTTTTATTGGGGACGGTGTTGATCCCTGTCTCCTGTACGTCATAAACCTCTGTCCATATTTCTTCTGACACTCTGTCTATCAGGTCTAGTCCCTTAAATCTATTTCTCACTTCCACTGTATAATCATTGGGATTTGATTTAGGTCATACCTGAATGGTCTAGTGGTTTTCCCTACTTTCTTCAATTTAAGTCTGAATTTGGCAATAATGAGTTCACGATCTGAGCCACAGTCAGCTCCTGGAATCCTTTTTTTGCTAACTATATAGAGCTTCTCCATCTTCAGCTGCAAAGAATATAATCAGTCTGATCTTGGTGTTGACCATCTGGTGATGTCCGTGTGTAGAGTCTTCTCCTGTGTTATTAGAATAGGGTGTTTGCTATGGCCAGTGCATTCTCTTGGCAAAATTCTATTGGTCTTTGCCCTGCTTCATTTTGTACTCCAAGGTCAAATTTGCCTGTTACTCCAGGTATTTCTTGACTTCCTACTTGTAATGCTCAAAATTCTCCAAGCTAGGAATTAACAGAATGTGAACTGTGAACTTCCAGGTGTTCAAGCTGGTTTTAGAAAAGGCAGAGGAACCAGAGATCAAATTGCCAACATCCGTTGGATCATTGAAAGAGTAAGAGAAAAAACATCCAGAAAAATATTTACTTCTGCTTTGTTAACAATGCCAAAGCCTTTGACTGTGCAGATCACCACAAACTGTGGAAAATTCTGAAAGAGATAGGAACACCAGACCACCAGACCTGCCTCTTGAAAAATCTGTATGCAGGTCAGGAAGCAACAGTTAAAACCGGACATGGAACAACAGACTGGTTCCAAATCGGGAAAGGAGTACGTCAAGGCTGTATATTGTCACCCTGCTTATTTAACTTATATGCAGAGTATATCATGAGGAACATTGGGCTGGATGAAGTACAAGCTGGAATCAAGACTGCCGGGAGAAATATCAATAACATCAGGTATGCAGATGACACCACACTTATGGCAGAAAGTGAAGAATGGAAGAGCCTCTTGATAAAAGTGAAGGAGGAGAGTGAAAAAGTTGGCTTAAAGCTCAACATTCAGAAAAGAAAGATCATGGCATCCGGTCCCATCACTTCATGGCAAATAGATGGAGATACAGTAGAAACAGTGGCATTATTTTGGGGGGCTCCAAAATCACTGCAGATGGTGACTGCAGCCATGAAATTAAGACACTGACTCCTTGGAAAAGTTATGACCAACCTAAACAGCATATTAAAAAGCAGAGACATCACTTTTCCAATAAAGGTCCATCTGGTCAAGGCTATGGTTTTTCCAGTAGTCATGTATGGATGTGAGAGTTGGACTATAAAGAAAGTTGAGTGCTGAAGAATTGATGCTTTTGAACTGTGGTGTTGGAGAAGACTCTTGAGAGTCCCTTGGACTGCAAGGAGATCCAGCCAGTCCATCCTAAAGGAAATCAGTCCTGAATGTTCATTGGACAGACTAATGTTGAAGCTGAAACTCCAATATTTTGGCCACCTGACGTGAAGAACTGACTCATTTGAAAAAACCCTGATTCTGGGAAAGATTGAAGGCAGGAGGAGAAGGGGAACGACAGAGGATGAGCTGGTTGGATGGCATCACCTACTCAGTGATATGAGTTTGAGTAAACTCTGGGAGTTGGTGATGGACAGGGAGGCCTGGCATGCTGCAGTCCATGGGGTCACAAAGAGTCAGACATGACTGAGAGACTGAACTGAACTGAACTGAATATAAATTATCCAGTCAGTATGCTAATTTCCTCCATTCGTCTTACTTTTTTTTTTTAATGGTTGCTTTGTTCAGATGATGTTGACCAGCATTTGACAGCATCTCAGCCTAAATTTTTTAAAATCAAATTTAAAATTTAAGTGGATAATCTGGCTTCATATTTTAAGATGATTTTGGAGTTGATCTGAGTTATCTGAGCCTGGAAAATAGTGAACGTGAAAATTGTAGAGTTTTTCAGTTTGAATTCAACCTAAATCTTGGTAGTCAAAAGAAAATAATCTAAGTTATTTTCTCTCCCATAAGCTACAGACTTATGATACTTTAAAGGTTGGGAATATTAATATCTAATAAAATGACTAGCTTCCAGTGATGACCAGTGATAATGACATCTTATGAATAAGTTATCATCATAAGTATGTATGTTCCTTTTTAGACCACTCTTAATTATAGAGTTAAGAATATGCCTGCAGTGCAGGAGACCTGGGTTTCATCCCTGGGTTGGGAAGATCCCCTGGAGAAGGGAAAGGGCTACCCAATCCAGTATTCTGGCCTGGAGAATTCCATGGATTGTAGAGTTAATGGGGTCACAAAGAGTCGGACACGACTTAGTGACTTTCACTTCACTAATTATGAAGTAGGAGTCTACAGAATATTTGAAGCTCATTCAACTTGAAAAATTAAAGGTGCATTAGTTTGGAGCTTCACACATAAAACCAATATAAAACATGTTAAAAAAAATATGTACCTTGTGTCAGAGAAGAATTTTAGCAAAAACCTTACCAGTGAAAGCTTGTACAAGTTTATAACTAAAATAACTCCTATCACTTCAAACGATAATCTTTGGCACTTCTTGGAAATGTCCTTGCTTAAGTAAGAGGGCTCTGAATTTCTATTTCCTAGCCTTCTTGCAGCATTGTCTTTTCTGTCATGGTACCTTTCTTCTGTCTGGCTCTACCCTTTTGTAAATATTTATTTATTTTTTAATCAAAGGATAATTGCTTTACAGAATTTTGTTGTTTTCTGTCAAACCTCAACATGAATCAGCCATAGGTATACACATATCCCCTCCCTTTTGAACCTCCCTCCCATCTCCCTCCCCATCCCACCCCTCTAGGTTGATACAGAGCCCTTGTTTGAGTTTCCTGAGACCATACAGCAAATTCCTGTTGGCTATCTATTTTACATATGGTAATGTAAGTTTCCATGTTACTCTTTCCATACATCTCACCCTCTCCTCCCCTCTCCCCAAGTCCCTAAGTCTGTTCTCTATGTCTGTTTCTCCATTGCTGCTCTGTAAATAAATTCTTCAGTACCATCTTTCTAGATTCTGTATATATGTGTTAGTATACTATATATTTATCTTTCTCTTTCTGACTTTCTTCACTCTGTATAATAGGCTCTAGGTTCATCCACCTCATTAGAACTGACTCAAATGCATTCCTTTTTATGGCTGAGTAATATCCCATTGTGCATATGTACCACAGCTTTTTTGTCCATTCATCTGTTAATGGACATCTAGGATGCTTCCATGTTCTAGCTATTATAAATAGTGCTGCAATCAACTTTGGGGTACATGCGTCTTTTTCAGTTTTGGTTTCCTCAGGGTATATGCCTAGGAGTGGGATTGCTGGGTCATATGGTGGTTTTACTCCTAGTTTTTTAAAGAATCTCAATATCATCTTCCATAGTGGCTGTATCAATTTACATTCCCACCAACAGTGCAAGAGTGTTCCCTTTTCTCCACACTCTCTCCAGCATTTATTGTTTGTAGACTTTTTGATGATGGCCATTCTGACTGGTGTGAGGTGATATCTCATTGTAGTTTTGATTTGCATTTCTTTAATAATGAGCAATGTTGAGCATCTTTTCATGTGTTTGTTGTGCCCATCTGTATGTCTTCTTTGGAGAAATGTCTGTTTAGGTCTTTTCCCCACCTTTTGACTGGGTTGTTTGTTTTTTGGTATGCTGTCTACAAGAAACCCACTTCAGACTAAAGACACATATAGACTGAAAGTGAGAGGATGGAAAAACATATTCCATGCAAATGGAAAGCAAAGGAAAGCTGGAGTAGCAATCCTCATATCAGACAAAGTAAACTTTAAAATAAAGAATATTGCAAGAGATAAGGAAGGACACTACATAATGATCAAGGTATCAGTCTAAGAGGAAGACATAACTATTGTAAATATTTATGCACCCAACATCAGAGAAGGCAATGGCAACACACTCCAGTACTCTTGCCTGGGAAATCCAATGGATGGAGGAGCCTGGTGAGCTGCAGTCCATGGGGTCGCTAAGAGTGGGACACGACTGAGCAACTTCACTTTCACTTTTTACTTTCATGCATTGGAGAAGGAAATAGCAACCCACTCCAGTGTTCTTGCCTGGAGAATCCCAGGGAAGAGGGAGCTTGGTGGGTTGTTGTCTGTGGGGTCGCACAGAGTCAGACACGACTGAAGCGACTTAGCAGCAGCAGCCACATGCACCCAACATAGGAGCACCTTAATACATGAGACAAAGACTAACAGACATAAAAGGAGAAATTGACAGTAACACAGTAAGAGACTTTAACACCCCACTTATACCAATGGACAGATCATCAAAACAGAAAATTAATAAGGAAACACAAGTCTTAAATGATACATTAGACAAGATGGATCTCATTGATATCTTCAGGACATTCCATCCAAATGCAGAAGAATACACCTTCTCAAGTGCACATGAAACATTTTCCAGGATAGACGACATCCATGTTGGGCCACACAAAAAAAAACCTCAATAAATTTAAGAAAACTGAAATCATATCAAGCATCTTTTCTAACCAATCTATGAGATTAGATATCAATCGCAAGAAAAAAAACTGAAAAACAAAACAAACAAACAAAAAAAAAATGGAGATTAAACAATCCGTTTGTAAATAATGAACAGATTACTGAAGAAACCAAAAGGGAAATTTAAAAATTCCTAGAAACAAATGGCAATGAAAATACAACAACTCCAAATCTGGCTCCCTTTTTATTTCCCAGTTCAGCAATTGTCAGGGCTTTATCTCAGTCAGTCCTTGACCTCCTTACATTTCCGCCCACCAGGGGACACTGTGAAGCCTGTTTCAAATGTCCTCCTTCCCTCTAAGACCATTTCCCGCTGTCTTTCCCTTCAATCCGCACTCTTTACGTTCATCACCCAAACTCATACCTTGTTCCTGGCTATGGAACTAAAACTGTTAGTTGTTCAGTCGTGTCCAACTCTTTGTGATCCCGTGGACTGTAGTCCACCAGGCTCTCTGTCCACAGAATTCTCCAGGCAAGAATACTGGAGTCGGTAGTCATTCCTTTCTCTAGGGGATCTTCCCGACCCAGGGATCAAACTGTGGTCAATTCTTTACCATCTGTACCACCAGGGAAGCCCTGGGTCACAAAGAGTCAGATACAATTGAGAGACTAACACAACAACAATGGAACTGAAATTAATTATATTTTGCACCTTGTATTCAGTAAAGTGCTTTCTAAAAAATCTATCACTTAAAAAAGGTGCTTAAAATATTTTTTACATATATTTCTACATGAAATTCTATAAGCATGGAAGTTAACACAACATTGTAAATCAACTGCACTTCAGTAAAATTTTTAAAAATTAAACAATTTTAAAATTAAAAAAATAAGAAATTATTTAAACAATGGAATATTACTCAGCTATAAAAGGAATGCATTTGAGTCAGTTCTAATGAGATAGATGAACCTAGAGCTCTATTATACAGAGTGAAGTAAGTCAGAAAGAGAAAGACAAATACTGTATAGTTACACATACATGTGGGATCTAGAAAGATGGTACTGATGAGCTTACGTTCAGGGCAGCAAAGGAGACACAGACATAAAGAACAGACTTTTGGACTCAGTGGGAGAAGGAGAGGGTGGGATGATTTGAGAGAATAGCATTGAAACATATACATTACCATATGTAAAATAGATAGCCACTATGAGTTTGATGTATGAGTCAGGGCATCCAAAGCCAGTGCTGTGTGACAAACTAGAGGGATGGGGTGGGGAGAGGAGTGGGAGGGGTCTTCAGGATGGAGGGGACAGAAGTATACCTAGGTCCGATTCATGTTGATGTATGACAAAAACCATCACAATATTGTAAACTAATTATCCTCCAATTAAAATGAATACATAAATTTTAAAAAAAGAAATTATACAAACATGTAGCTGAAAGGATACTTGGAGATCCTTTCTTCTACTTCCTGTGGGGAGAAGGGACTGTGAAGAGATGAAGGAATGCTCATTCAGCAAGAAGACCACATTTTACCAGGTTAACAGGGTTGAGGACACTAGCTCATGGTGGCATGTGCCTGGTTGGCAGATATTTAAGTGGCCACAGAGAAGTGATACACCAGATGAGGGATATTTACAAGTCTCCAGTTTTATTGACTCTCAAAATCTTCCAGTCCCTGCAACACCATGAAATCCCTAAGAATTAGAAGCAGCAAAAGAAGGGAACTAGAAGCAGGAAGAAAGCTTTCTGAGAGCCTCAAATGTCTCCTTAAGGGCAACCTATATACAGCCCTCAACTGTTCCTCTGCTGCTGCAGCCTCAGAAAACAAGCATTCATCATTTGATTAGTTTTGCCATTATTTATATAATGCATAGAAAGGGTCATCTTTGAAATTGGCAAGAGCTAATTATAGCTTACATCTAAGAATTTTGTGGTAGTGCTACTTGACAATAATTCTGCTCAGAATTATTCCCTTATGTGCTTGAATCAAATAACACATTGAAAAGACAACTGAAGAAGATGAAAAAACAAATCGCCATAAATATGTCATATATAACCATTTTACTTAAAAAAATAAGATATAGGAACTACATAGTCATTTTTCTCTCAACAGTAGAAATTTGCTGATAAAAAATCTGTAAATATCCTCTGTCATCAAACTATATCTTTAGTCTCCAAGTTTCCTAGCAAAATGAAGTATTTTTAATCCATATTAAAATTACAAAAAGGCTGGGAATATAAGTTGGTACAGCCACTGTGGAAAACAGTATGGAGGTTCCTCAGAAAACTAAAAATAGAATTACCATATGATCCAGCAATCCCACTCCTGGGCATATATCTGGACAAAACTTAAATTCAAAAAGATGCATATACCCCCATGCTGACAGCAGCATTATTCACAATAGCCAAGACATGGAAACAATCCAAATGCCCATCAACAGAGGCATCGATAAAGATGTGGTCCATATATATGATGGAATACTACTCAGTTATAAAAAGAATGAAATAATGTCATTGCAGCAACATGGATGCAATTAGAGATTATCATACTAAGTGAAATAAGTTAGAAAGAGAAAGACAAATACCATATGATATCACTTATATGTAGAATCTAAAATATGACACAAATGAACCTATCTATGAAACAGAGTGATGGACATGGAACAGAATGGTGATAACCAAGGGAAAGGGGGTTGGAGGAGGCATGGAGAGGGTGGTGGGGATTAGCAGATGTAAGCTTTTGTATATAGAATGGATAAACAACAAGGTTTTACTGTATAGCACAGAGAACTATAACCAATATCCTATGGTAAACCATAATGGAGAGGAATATATTAAAAAAGGATGTGTATATGTATACATATGTATGTATATGTAAAACTGAACACTTTGCTGTATAGCAGTAATTAACACATTGTAAATATTGTAAATCAACTATATTACAATTTAAAATTTTTTTAAAATTACCAAAAGGCAAGTAATCACAAAGAGGAAAGGAAGAAGCAAAGGCTTATGGTAATGAATGGCTGGAATAATTAGTCCTGAAAAGACTGAGTGGACTGTATCTATTATACATAAACCTTCTCTGCCAGTTTGCAAAATAAGATCAATGTTCAATTGTGGGACTTCCTTGGTTGTCCAGCGGTTAAGACTCTGCATTCACAACGCAGGGACGCTGGGTTTGATCCTGAATTGGGGAACTAGATCCCACATGTGGAAACTAGGAGTTCACATGCCACAACTAAAGATCATGAACATGCAATGGAGATCCCATGTGCCACAACTAAAATCAGGTACAGACAAATAAGTAAAAATGTCCAACTGTGTGGCTGTGAATAAAAACAATAGAACATGAATGACACCTCAATGTTCCTAGTGGCACTATTTACAATAGCCAAGATATGGGAACAATCCAAGTGCCCATCAACAGAGGATTGGTTTAAGAAGATGTGGTATATATATTCAATGAAATATTACTTTGGTATAAAAAGGAATGAAATAATGCTATCTGCAGCAACATGGATGGACCTACTATGGTTATTATACTAAGTGAACTAAGAAAGAGGAAGACAAGTATCATATGATGCCATCTATATGTGGAATCTAAAAAACTGACACAAATGAACTTATATACAAAAGAGAAACAGACTCACAGACATACAAAACAAATGTATGATTATCAAAGGGGAAAGGAAAGAGGGGATAAATTAAGAGTTTGGGATTAACCAATACAAATTACAATACATCAAATAGATAAGTTATAAGGGTTTACAATAAAGCACAGGGAATTATACCCAATACCTCATAATAACCAATAATGGAAAAGAATCTGAATATATATATTTGTTTATATCTTATATATAAAATATAAAAGTGAATTTGCTGTACACCTGAAACTAATACAGAATTGTAAGTCAAGTACTTCAATTAAAAAAAAAAATTAAAAAAAACAAACAAACAATGTAACTGAGCTACTCAGCAGTGGCCACAGGACTGGAAAAAGTCAGTTTTCATTCTAATCACAAGGAAAGGCAATGCCAGAGAATGCTCAAACTACCGCACAATTGCACTCATCTCACACGCTAGCAAAGTAATGTTCAAAATTATCCAAGCCAGGCCTCAACAGCACAGGAACCGTGAACTTCCAGATGTTAAAGCTGGATTTACAAAAGGCAGAGGACCAGAGATCAAATTGCCAACATCTGTTGGATCTTAGAAAAAGCAAAGAGTTCAAGAAAAAACATCTACTTCTGCTTTTATTGACTATGCCAAAGTCTTTGACTGTGTGGATCACAATAAACTGTGGAAAATTCTTCAAGAGATGGGAATACCAGACCACCTGACCTGCCTCCTGAGAAATCTGTATGCAGGTCAAGAAGCAACAGTTAGAACTGGACATGGAACAACAGACTGGTTCCAAATCGGGAAAGGAGTACATCAAGGCTGTATATTGTCACCCTGTTTATTTAACTTATATGCAGAGTGAAAGTGAAAGTGAAAATGAAGTCACTCAGTCCTGTCTGACTCTTTGTGATGCCATGGACTCTAGTCTATCAGACTCCTCCGTCCATGGGATTTTCCAGGCAATAGTACTGGAGTGGGTTGCCATTTCCTTCTCCAGGGTATCTTCCCAGCCCAGGGATCGAACTCGGGTCTCCCTCATTGTAGACAGACGCTTTACCGTTTGAGCCACCCGGCAAGTCCTTATAATGCCAGGCTGGATGAAGCATAAGCTGGAATCAAGATTGCCAGGAGAAAAATATCAATAACCTCAGATATGCAGATGACACCACACTTATGGCAGAAAGTGAAGAAGAACTAAAGAGCCTCTTGATGAAAGTGAAAGAAGAGAGTGAAAAAGCTGGCTTAAAACTCAGCATTCAGAAAACTAAGATCATGGCATCTGGTCCCATCACTTCATGGCAAATAGATGGGAAACAATGGAAACAGTGACAGACTTTATTTTTTTGGGCTCCAAAATCACTGCAGATGGTGACTGCAGCCATGAAATTAAAAGATGCTTACTCCTTGGAAGAAAAGCTTTGACCAACCTAGACAGCATATTTTAAAACAGAAACATTACTTTGGCAACAAAGGTCCATCTAGTCAAAGCTATGGTAGTCATGTGTGGATGTGAGTTGGACTATAAAGAAGGCTGAGCACAGAAGAACTGATGCTTTTGAACTGTGGTGTTGGAGAAGACTCTTGAGAGTCCCTTGGACTGCAAGGAGATCAAACCAGTCAATCCTAAAGGAAATCCCAGTCCTGAATATTCATTGGAAGGACTGATGCTAAAGCTGAAACTCCAATACTTTGGCCACCTGATGCAAAGAACTGACTCCTTGGAAAAGACCCTGATGCTGGGAAAGATTGAAGGCGGGAGAAGGGGAAGACAGAGGATGAGATGGTTGGATGGCATCACTGACTCAATGGACATGAGTTTGAGTAAGCTCCAGGAGTTGATGATGGATAGGGAGGCCTGCCATGCTGCAGTCCATGGGGTCACAAGGAGTCGGACACAACTGAGCAACTGAACCGAACTGAACTGAGCTACTTACTTTTAATTTCCACATGTTTTATAAATAAAAATTATCCACAGCAAAATGAAATGAAATTCTAAAGTACAAAGTGCTTTACGGGCCCTAAGAAAGGAAGATACCCGCAGGTCGACGAGGGCGTGCTACACTTTGTCAGGGAGACTCGTGCAAAAGGACTGCCCATCACACGCCAAGCAATGCAGCTGAAGGCCGGAGAAATTGCCAAAGCCCTCGGAATAGACGAAGCGAAGTTCAAAGCCACCAGAGGCTGGTGTGATCGATTCATGCGCCGAGCAGGGCTGTCTTTGAGGCGTCAAACCTCACTGCGTCCAAAGCTTTCCGCTAACGTTAACCCACGGGCGGTGCCCGAGCGCCGTTTAAAGCGGTGCTCCATCCCCGGTGCTCTCGACGATGCCCAGGGGGCTGTGGTCTGGAGGAACGCAGATGCCCATCTGAACGATTCTGAGTTAGACTACGACGTTATAGTCATCACTTAACCAGCTTATTTCGTCATGCACTTCCTTGACACGTGCTCAAGGTTGATGCGATAAATACCTGTTTAAAAGCTCTGTTCTAGTAAATCAGAAAGCTAGACTTTCTGCAGAATACAAAAGCATTGTGTCATAGTTGAATCGCCTGTGTCTTTTCTTAGTGATATATATGGTGCATCTTACCGTCGATGGTATCTTAGGTTAGGGGAAAAAATATAGTCTGTAAATTTATTTTTATTCCTAGGATAGCAACTATTTATTGGGGAACTTAATTGTGACTCTTACCATATCGTTAAAATAGCTATCCTCTGAGACACATTTTGGGGCACCCTGTTCATGATTCTAGGGTAGAAATGTGGGAGTCTGGGTTCTGTCCTCTTCCTTCAGGAAGGATAGGCTTCCTTACTCCTTGCCCATGGGAGGACTTCATGCTCAAGGCATATGCCATGGAGAAAATATTTAACAGACAGCAATTCAGTGACAAGGCCTCCGAGGTGCTGGGTATTGAGAGAGTGGGTGAAAATGCCTGCTTTACTGTAAAATGATTCTTGCCATGTTCCCTTGTTTGTCTTCACTGAACTTTGGACTGAGTGTTTCCTGGGAAAGAGAGCTATGCATTAAAGAACTTTCCCATTTAGTGTTGCCTGCTTTATATGAAAATAAATTGCAAAGCCAACTTATTTTATTAATCTTAAGTTCTCTCTACGTTTTAAACGTTTGTTTCTCAAGAACTAGCCATTATAGAGTATCACCTCTATTTTAGCACTGTGTAATTTTGTTTGATGCCTCGGACTCCATGCTGATAGTTTATTAACAGGTCACCTATCCGCCCCGAGTTGATGAACACCTGTGCTGTTGTTGGGGCCTTCTGCATATACTAAAAGGGAATTTACAGAGTTTAACTTTACTTTTCAATATTTGCTAAGGGGAGCGGTCCCCAGCAGCTGAGAGCGGGGCACTGTCTTTATTTCCTTACTGGATACAGTTTTCTACCTTTATGTGACTATATTGATCAAGCATTCATTTTAATGCTTTCGTACTAGCTAAATTTAAAGTGCTCATCAGGTAGGGCCAAACGTCATGCTTCTTGGTGCTGGGAGGATATTTGAATTGGATCTTTCACAGCCTGATATTTGGAGCTATGGATTCTGCTTTGTAGTAGATGTCTTAGGTTAGATAATAGTTGCTGACGAACTTTTTTAGTAGCTGGAAAGCTTCCTATTGTGTCAGTATTAAGAATGATGGCCAACATAACCCCTAAAATATGCAAGGGTCATCCACAATTTAATCCATGAAAAGATGTACATGTTGGTATTATTTATTAATATTTATGCTTTTATGGATGTCTTTAAAAATAGAATTTTAAGAAATACTCTGCTTAGCTTGCTTGGGAAGTATGCCCAAAGCATATTAATAGCTCACACTCTGCCATGTTTTAACTCTTAGGAAAGTAAAAAGAAGTTGCTGCTGCCAATATGAAAATTTTACAAACTGATTCCTTTGTTTGAAACATTTCCCCCCCACCCTGCACACCTCTTTTCTTAATAGGCTTATCATAGTCCCTATTTCTAAGGCCACTGAGAGAGGCAAGAGAAATAGTTAACACAGTTACTTGTGTGATATAGTGTTTCTGTTTTTATTTTTCCTGTTTTAGTGCTTTTGCAGCTGAACTTACAGAGCTCATCATAAGTGCATTTTCATTTTCTTAGTAGCCTGTGGTTGATTTTGAAGCTTGGAGGGTTCTGAGCATGAAAAAACAAACCAAGTATTAGTCTTTTCTGAATGCTCTCTAACAGTGATGGTGACCACGGATGCCCTCGCTGGAGGATTAATTCTAAAATGAGAGGACTCTGCTGGGTGCTTTCATTTCTGTCCAACCAACTACTTATAAATTGTGTTTCTTCTTTGGCTTCTGAAACTTCTGTGAAAATTGCATATATCAGATTTATTGGTAGCATTGCTCTGATTTCAAGGCCAAAAGACACTAAATATTTGTGTGACGCTGTTAAATAAAGTTTTTAAGATTTACATTCATCCAATGGGTCTCTGTAGTGATGTTTTCATGGTGGGAACATCATTTTGTGGTGGATAGCCAATTTACATGCTGACCCATTTCTTTAGATATTATCAGATTTAAAAACAACTTCAACCTGTCATTTTAACTGAAAGTTGGGAATATAGTAAGTAATGATTTTACAAAATAGGGCATTTTAAACCAAAATGTGTTGAAAGGTTTGAAAGTAGTGCATTTTTACTTTTTAGAGCTCCATGCTGCAGTATTTTTAAATTCAGTTTTTCTTAAAAGCTATGTTTTAATGTAACATGTAACCAGTGTAACATTAGCTTTTGACTGGTAAACTTGAAGTGCTTTTATATTTCAGGTTGACTTTAAAAAGCCAATGAGCAGTACTCAAAGGTTATGGGTTCTTAAGCAATTAATGGAGTGGTATTTTGATATGGAGTCTAAAATGAAAGCACCTTGTATTGTCTGCTTTTAAAGTATTCTATAGTTTTTAACTTAAAGCATAAAGAGTAACATTTTATCTTATATTAATAAAAATTAACATTTGTCACTCATTAATGTACATGTGTCACTTGCTTTATGACCAGTGTTTATTACCCTTTAAGTTCTATGCATAACCATTAACCAAATAAATTTTTACATCTACTTGAGGTACCTTGATAGATTTTCTTTTTTTTTCTTTTCTTTCAGGAATTTGGAACTTTGGTGTCTTTTTGTTTTAAAAATACTAAATTGTTACGGTTTTATTTTGCCAAATGTGTGCAGACATATTCAAAGCAATGAAAACTATTTCAAGCCATACAACCACAGGGATGGAAACCCTTTTCACAAATTTTAATGTGTTTGTATGTAAATAGATGTTTGTATGAACTATTTTCATGGTAGAATGAATATATTTAAATGAAGTTGAATTATTCCAGTGCTATTTAAACAAATTGCAAAAATTTTTGGTGAGAATCCTCTGAGTCTATTGAGATACAATGCAGATCAATTTTGATTTTTAAAGAATCAAAAGCCTACAAATAACTCTGACGCGTGGCAACTTCCCCGCGTTGTTGCCGCCGACGTGGAGAGAGCTCGTAGGCTTCCCCAGTGCCTCAGCCGCTTCCTGGTGGAAGTTAGGTGCTCGTGGAGTTGTGTCCACCCTTTTGTGACATCACTCCAGGCCTTCGGGGGCCGGGGAGTGACTCAGAGGCATTAGAGACACCGGTGCAGTTATCTGGAGCACAATTTCTTTGCAGGGCAGCAGAATCAGAAGGCAGACGTGGCCGTGGGAACCTTGGAACGGGTTTTCTGGCCGCCATCCACCGCCACCTTACTGCCTAGTCACACACGTCAGGGAGGCTGCCCTGAGCGGAGTTGGGGTTCAGAT
Organism: Odocoileus virginianus; assembly: GCF_023699985.2. Taxonomy (NCBI): domain Eukaryota; kingdom Metazoa; phylum Chordata; class Mammalia; order Artiodactyla; family Cervidae; genus Odocoileus; species Odocoileus virginianus. The sequence continues at coordinate 16,338 of NW_027224318.1, read as the reverse complement.
CCCCCGGGTGGGGCTTCACGGTTTTGCCAGCAGTCCCTGCCTCCGGGCCTTCACCTCGAGAGAGGATGGAGGCGGGTCCTGCTGGCAAGGCGGGGCCCATTTCCCAGCACAGTCCACTTCTGTCTCGGCTCTGGGCGACTATGCACCCAAGCCCCGAACTTTCCACCAGAGAGAGACATCCTTGGATAACGCAGATCATTGCTTCCTCTGTCTGTGACTTGACGCACCGTTGTTGGAAGTCGTTTTAACATCAAGACCAGTCACCTCCCTAGGACACACCTCCCAACTGCCCGACTCTTACTAGAACACTCCTTTATAATCATAGTCAACTTGAGTGGGTTTGGATTTTTCTCCACTTTGGTCCTGGATGAAATGAAATGATAAATATGATGACAGATTTTCACTGTGTATACTAGCAATATGTACACACGTACTGATGTATCTTAATATACAACTTGGTTACATTTTGGATGACTGTCATTCATCTCGATTCATGCGTTGGGAAACTACAGGGACTACGTAGTGTCTGCTTATCATAGAAGAGAGTTGGGTTCATGGTTCTGAGCTCCCTACTTCAAGAGTTTTTTCTCCTGCGTTTTCTGTGTTCTCTTTTTATCCTGAAACAAATCGATTAGGTTGTGAGGTATGTTTAAGGATTGGAAGCCAAGGGAATGCTTTCAGCATTTATTGAAACCAAAAGTTAACCTCATCACAGTTAATGAGCATCTTTGATTGGTCTTTTGTGGAATTTGAACTAAATCTATGAGCCTTATTCAGTATCTATAATTCTATGGTTTTTTTAAATTATGGGAAATTAATGAAAGATGTTTACATGAATAATGTTTGCCCTTACTGTGTTATGAATGAGTTTTTTGTAGTGTGTCTGGGTGCATGTGCAAGAGAGTAGGAAAAATGTTTCTGAAACAAAACTTGACAAATATTTGTAATGAGAAGTCAATTTAAAGATTGCTATAATTGCACTATAGAAACAATGCAAGTATTAAACAAAATATACAATCAAAAAAAAAGAAATTCTAAAGTACAAAAGTACTAATGGAAGATATTATAAATTAGTAACAATGAAGGTATGAAGGTAGTCAACTCTTGATATTTGTTCAAAAAAGGAATATATCACTATTGTGTAAGTAAGTCTCTTTTATAAACCTTAGTTTCAAAGAAAGAACAGTGAAGACAAAGTGATATTGACACAAATAAAGTTTTCTATGCTGATCTCTTGACCTTACTTATAGGAAAACATAAGAACATACTACAAGTCACTTAAAATATTAAAATGATGTGGGGTAGGCTATTTCAGGAACCATATGCCAATTGCTAGACACATGGATTGTCAGAAAACCAGTCTTGGCTACTATATGCTAATTTAAGCCACTTTCCTTTTTTCATTACTGTTATATGCACAAAATCATGTAAGTCTAATACAGATTTATGGTGCTCTAGAGCTTTCAACCATTTTTATGCTATAGCCAGCCTCCCAAAGAACACCTCCTCTATTCATTAAATAGGTACTGGATGTTGGACTGGAAGGAAAAAATATTTTTTCATGACCATAACATCACATGGGTCCTCTATATATGCCAGATTTTGTGGTTTAGTTTCTTTTTCTAAAGCTCATATTTGTTGTACACTTCTGCTGTAGCACAAGTAATATAGATTAAGTTTAATTCTGGTATATATGGCCTCAGAAGGTCTGCCACACAAGCATCCACACTGAAACACTTTTGTAAGAAGTACTCATGATAAGAGGAGAAACAAATTCCGGAGATGCTGTAAGGAACACGTGGATTATGAGTGATGGAAAACCTTGGCATTAGGTGTTGAACTGTGCCCCTCTCCCAAATCCCTAACCCCCAGAACGTGACACTTTGGAAACAGGGTCACTGCAGATGTCAGATGTGGACCCATCATATTAGAGTGGGCCCCTGATCCAATATTACTGGTGCTGTTATAAAAAGGGGAAAGTTGGACTCAGATAGGCAAACAGAGAGAATGCTGCGGGAAGATGAGAGTTGTGCTGCCCCGGGCTAGGGAACTACCAGAACTGAGGAGAGAGGGCTGGCAAAGATCCATCCCTGGTACCTTCAGAGGAGGGCATGGCCCTACTGACACCCCCATCTCAGACATCTAGCCTCTGGAACTGTGAGAGAATAAATCTTTGATGTCTCAGGGACTTTCCTGGTGGGACAGTGGTTTAGACACGGGTTATATCCCTGGCTGGGGAACTAAGATCCCACATGATGCTGCCAAAAATTAAAAAAAAAAAAAAAATGATGGTTTAGCCAACCAGCTTGCGGTACTTTACCAAGGCAGCCCTAGGAACTAACACACTTGGTAAAGTCTGCTGTCACCTTAAAAATAGCTAAGACCAAATAAAGGAAAAATAATAGGCAAGTGGTAGGGAGGAAGTGGGAGAAGGCAATGGCACCCCACTCCAGTACTCTTGCCTGGAAAATCCCATGGACGGAGGAGCCTGGTAGGCTGCAGTCCATGGGGTCGCAAAGAGTCAGACATGACTGAGTGACTTCACTTTCACTTTTCACTTTTATGCATTGGAGAAGGAAATGGCAACCCACTCCAGTGTTCTTGCCTGGAGAATCCCAGGGATGGGGTTGCACAGAGTCGGACATGACTGAAGTGACTTAGCAGTAGCAGCAGGGAGGAAGTGACCTTTCACAAGCCATCCCCACAGGAAAGGGAGTGACTAATCTGATTTTACAGAGTTAAGCTGCATCAGACCACACATCACAAGTGCACAAGGTCACTATCTTGAAAGGTGATTGTGTTTGCTATACTCTCTCTGTCTATGCTATGGCAGCAAAGGTTCGTATAGTCAAAGCTATGGTTTTTCCAATAACCATGTCTGGATGACTTTTGAACTGTGGTGTTGGAGAAGACACTTGAGAGTCCCTTGGACTACAGGGAGATCAAACCAGTCAATCTTAAAGGAAATCAGTCTTGAATATTCATTGGAAGGACTGATGCTGAAGCTGAAGTTCCAATCCTTTGGCCACCTGATGCGAAGAGCCGACTCATTAGAAAAGACCCTGATTCTGGGAAAGATTGAAGGCAGGAGGAGAAGGTTGGATGGAATCACCAACTCAATGGACATGAGTTTGAGCAAGCTCTGGGAGTTGTTGATGGACAGGGAAGCCTGGAGTGCTGCAGTCCATGGGGTCACAAAGAGTGGGACACTACTGAGCTACCAAACAGTAGCCTGATTCCAATCAGGGATCAAGCAGTGAAAGTATTGTGTCCTAACCAGTGAACCGCCAGGGAATTCCTATTTGTTTACACTATTTATTTATTGTCCTTTTAGTATCTGTGAAATTTGTAGTGATATGATTTTTTCTCATCCATTTGTGTCAGTTGTGTCTTCTCTCTTTTTTCTTGAGAAGTCTGGCAAGAGATTTATCAATTTTATTGATCTTCAGCAGTGTTTGTTTTCATTGACTTTCTCTCATTTTGGTGGTTGTTGTTTTTTCACATTTACATCTGTTCCAATCTTTATAATTTTGTTTCCTCTCCCTGTGCTGAGTTTAATTTGTTCTTTTTCTAGTTTCTTAAGATGGGAACAGGGATTACTGACTTGAGATCATTCTCTTTTTCAAACTTAAGCATTTAATGCTATAAAATTTCCCCAAGTCCTGCTTTAAGAGCTTCCTACAAAATCTGTTATGCTGTGTCTTCATTTTCATTCATTCCAAAATACTTTCCAGATTCTCTTCTGAAATCTTTTTTGACCAATGGCTTATCTAGAAACATGTTACTTAATTCCCAAATATACAGGGGTTTTCAAGCTATTGATTGCTATTGATCTTTAATTCCATTGTTGTCAGACTGTGGTTTAAATTATTTCAAATATCAATGTGAATCAACCATGTTTTACAGAAAACAACAAAATTCTTTAAAGCAATTATCCTTCAATTAAAAGAATAAATCAAAAAATTCAAGTGGACAAAGTAAAAAATATATTTTAAATATATTGAGATAATTTATGACACAGCATATATTCTATGTAAGTAAATGTTCCATAGACACTTGAAATAAATGTGCATTCTGGGGTGGGAGGTGGGACAGAGGCTCAAGAAGGAGGTGACATATGTATACCTGTGGCTGATTCATGTTAATGTGTGGCAGAAACCAACACAACATTGTAAAGCAAGTATCCTCCAATTAAAAATAAATAATTAAATATATTCTGCTATGTTTAGATAGAGTCTTCAACAAATGCCAATAAGGTCAAATTGGTTCATTTGTTGTTGATGTTTTTAAGTCACTAAATCATGTACAACTTTCTTTGTGACCCCATGCCTTTTGCCCATTTGGCTCCTCTGTCCATGGGATTTCCCAGGCAAGAATACTGGAGTGGGTTGCCGTTTCCTTCTCCAGGGGATTTTCCTGACCCAGGGATCAAACCCACAGTCTCCTGCATTGCAGGCAGATTCTTTACCACTGAGACACCAGGGAAGCCCAAATTGGTTCACAGTGCTGTTTAATTCTTCTACATGCTTGCAGATTTTCCACCCAACTGTTCCATCAATATCAATAACCGAGAGATAAGTGTTGAAATTTCCCACCATAATTTTATTTCTCCTTGCTATTCCTTTGGTTTTTCCTCATATATTTTGGTGCTGTGTTTTTCAGCACACAAATGTTTAGATTAATATTTCCTCTTGATAAATTGGCCCTTTTATTATTATGAAACAACTTCCTTTAACTGTAGTGCAATTCTTTGCTCTGAAATCTACTTTGATATTAATATAAGCATCCTAGCTCTCATTTTACTAGTGGTATCATGGCATATTTTATTCCACTGTTATACTTTTCATCTATTTGTGGCTGTCATTATATTTAAAGTTGGTTTCTTGTGGGCAGAATGCAGCTGGGCCTTGTTTTTTTTTTTTTTAATCCAATATGATAATCTCTGCCCTTATTTAAGGCATTTAGATCATTTTCATTTAATGTGACCACTGGTATGGTTAAGTTTAATTGTATCATCTTTTATTAGACCTTTTATTTTTTCATTTGTACTCTTTTCCCTTTTTCATCTTTTTCTGGCTTATTTTGGATTAACTGAGTATTTTGTATGATTATAGTTTATCTCCTCTATTAGCTTATTATCTGTAACTCTTTGTTACACTCTTTTAGGGATTGTTTCAGGATTTATTGGATACACCCCTAACTTATCATAGTCCACTGATAACTGATATAATGCTACTTCATATATAGTATAAGAATCATGCAACAGCATATTTTGATTCCTCCTCTCCTGGTCTTTGGGCTATGATTTCCAGATAGCATGCTTCCACATATATTATAAATCCACAGAAACTCTGCCTGTCTACAGCTGGTTTCTCTTTGTGCACTGCAGCTTGGAAACTTTCTCAAGGTAGTTAGCTGGGACATTGCAGTGTTCACCTTGTTTCCCATCTCAGAATCACTGTTCTTTGTTGCCTGATAACTTGAGATTAAAGTTTGCAAGTTTTTTTCATTGCTTCATGTGGGCGTGTAAATCTGACCCAGATTGCTCCATCTCGATTGGAAAGTAAAGTCCAGAAGGAGCTTTGTGAGTCTAGTTAGGGAACCTGCTTTGACTCAGAACAGGCATGCAATCAGGGAGTTACTTGAAGATTGACAGATATCTAAAAATGTTGTCTCAGCTAGACAGATGAGTAACAAGGTACATGAAAAAACTTGAGGGCAATGGCTTAGAACTGAACATGAAGCAGATCCCCAAATGTCAGGCAGTGTCTGAGAGACACTGGAAAGGATATATATCAAAGATTGTGGGAGAGAGACAGGTCAATAACAGTTAATGGAAGTGAATGATGACTCTTGAAACCATAACCTGACTGTTATGGATGGGCCATGGTTAGTCAACATTCTTGCATATATAAACCGGGATTCAGAGAGAGGGTAAGTTGACTAACTTGCAACCTTTAAGACATTAGTTTGGCTAAGTGCTGATAATCTAATAAAAATGAAAATTCCTATAGGTTTTTTTGTTAATATCACTTATTCCTATAGCTTTAAAGTAATCAGAATGTTTATGGCTATTTTGTCCTAATAACAACTCTGAAAGAAGAGACATGTACCATTTCCCTCTGATAAAAGAAATTTGCATATTGGGACTTACAAAATGGAGGCAGTCCAAGTGGCCCCCACACAAATCTAAACCCATGTCAGTCCACACTCACAGGAAACACCTCACTGTATAGGAAACCTAACATATCTTAATCATACTACTCCAACTCAACTTTAGTTAGCTCATCTTACCCTAGAAAATAGATATTCAAATTCTATTGAATTCAAAATTCAAATGATAGCAAGCATTTGCACCAATGGCAACTCTCACACACTCTGGTGGGACTATAAGTTGATACAAACACCTTGGGAAAAAATATTAGATTGTCATGTAAAAGTTGAACATTTGCATCCCCTATAATGCAGCCACTCTCTTCCAGGTATGTTCCCAAGAGAAACTTTCAAACATATGCATCAAGAGGCAGGTTCATGGATTTATAGCAGCACTATATAAGAGTGGAAAGCTAGAAACACTAGAAACAAGTAAAGTGTCCATTAACAGGAAAAGGGATGAGAACATTCTGATATAGTCATATAATAGGGTCCTATACATCAGGGGGAAAAAGAACTGCAAGTACACACAGGAACATTGATGGAAGTCACAAGCAATTTTGAGTAAACAAAGCAAACTACACAAGAAATGTAAAACATCTTCCCATTTTTATAAGCTTAAAAAATTAAGCAAAACTAATGACATGTACTCCTGGGGTAAGGTATTAGTGAAAATCAAAGGAATTTTTTAAGTCAAGATCAGGAATTCCTTGGTAGTCCAGTGGTTAGGATTTGTGCTTTCACTGCCGAGGGTGCAGGTTCAATCTCCGGTCAGGCAGTGTCGTCAAATGAAAGAAAGAAAGAAAGTCAGTATCTAAGGGCAGCAAGGCAGGACTATAAGGATACACTGGGAAATGTAATTGCATTGACAGTGTTCTCAGGTTAATGGGTTCATGAGGATTCATGTTATTACTTGGCTGAGTGCAGAAAAATTGATGCCTTTGAATTGTGGCTGCTGGAGAAGACTCTTGAGAGTCCCTTGGACTGCAAGGAGATCAAACCAGTCAATCCTAAAGGAAGTCAGTCCTGAATATTCATTGGAAGGACTGATGCTGAAGTTGAAGCTCCAATACTTTGGCCATCTAATGTGAAGAGCTGACTCATTGGAAAAGACCCTGATGCTGGCCAAGATTGAAGGCAGGAGGAGAAGGGGGCAAAAGAGAGTGAGATGGTTGGATGGCATAAAAACTCAATGGACATGAGTTTGAGCAAACTCTGGGAGATGGTGAAGGACAGGGAAGCCTGACATCATACAATCCATGGGGTCACAGAGTCAGACACGATTGAGCAACAACAACTACTGAAAACAGTATGGAGATGCCTCAAAAATTAAAAATATAAATAAAACTATTGATACATATTATACAACAATCCCACTTCTGGGTATATATTCATAGGGAATGAAAACAGCGTCTTGAAGTGATATCTAGCACTCCTATGTTCATTGCAGCACTATTCATGGCAGCCAACATATTGAAAAGTCCTTCAATGGAAAGAAGAAAATCTTGCCATTTGTAGCAACAGGGATTGACTTAGAGTATTATGCTAAGTGATATAAATCAGACAGAGAGAGATAAAAACTGTATTATATACTGTATGTGGAATCAAATAAAGCCAAACATGTAGAAATAGAGAGTAGGTCAGTGGTTACCAGGAGTTAGTGGGTGGGGAAAATGAGATGCTGGTCAAAGTATGCAAACTTCCAGTTATAAAAAAGTAAATTCTGGGGATCCAGTGTACAGCATGGTGATTATAGCTAACAACACTGTGTTATACATGTGAAAGGTACTAAGAGAGTAGATCTTAAATATTCTCCCTACAGAAGAGAAATAGTAATTACGTGAGGTGATGGAGGTGTTAGCTAATGCTATGGTGATAATCATTTTGCAATCTATAAGAACATCAGATCAACATGTTGTATAACTTAAACTTGCATAATGTTAAATGTCAATTATATTTTGATAAAGTTGGAGAAAAAAGGTATACGGATCAGGAGATCTCCTTGCTGATGTGGAAATGGCATCAGTTCTGAAGTCATACAGTCTGATAGTTAAGTTTTGCTTAGCTTCTTTTAGATACTGTGATCTGGATCCATTGTTTACTTTTTCTGAAACTCAGTTTTGTTTTCTAACTCTGGAAATGGAGATAGCTATCCTAACTTCTTCATACTGTTTTCTAGGAGTAGTAAACATAGCAAAAATGTAAATTATTGAGCATAATGCCTGACACAGAATAAACTCTTCATATCTGCTTCTTATTCCTTCCCTTACTTACCTACTATGGTGAGAAAGAGCTGTTGATTTGCCAAAATATGCATCCTTTTATAGCTGAAAACACCCACAATCTCTTTAGGCAAAATATTAAGGAATAAGCTACAAAGATTTTACCTTTGTCAACATTGATGTATTGTGGCAGATAATTCTTTGTGGGAGGCTGTCTTGTCCTCTGCAATTTAGGATGTTTATGAGTGTTTCTGATCTGTACTCACTGGACATCAATAACACCAAATGATCACCTCCCCCACCCAGTCATAACAACCAAAAATGCCTCCAGAAGTTCCCAAATACTCCCTGGGGAGGGGTGCGAAATCACCCCCAGTTGGGAACCACAGAGCTAGTAAAATGAGAGCAATTTTTTTTTGAAATGGATAAGGACTTAGATCTCAAAGTTTTGTTTATAGCTTGATCCAGGGCTACCTTGGCCCTTCCCATACATTCCCTAAGCTGGACCTCTCTATGCCTAGGTCTCAATGAAGTAATGTTAGAGGAGAAACAGGAGACAGAAGGGATTTCACCATACAGGGGAAATTGAGAAAAAAACAGGGCATATTCAAAAGATTCCAGAAGATCCCCCATGAATTAATGCAAAGCTTTTGTGTTCTCAAGACACAAAAATCACCATTCCAGGTTGGATGCATGAGACAAGTGCTCGGACCTGGTGCACTGGAAAGAGCCAAAGGGATCGGGTCGAGAGGGAGGTGGGAGGGGGGATTGGGATGGGGAATACATGTAAATCCATGGCTAATTCATGTCAATGTATGACAAAACCACTACAATATTGTAAAGTAATTAGCCTCCAACTAATAAAAATAAATGGAAAAAAAAAGACAAAAATTTTCAGTCTAAAGGAAGAGGCAAGTCAATATGGGTGTAGTGGTCATGGTATCCTCCATTCTCCTGGTAGAACTGGTGGAGGTGGCCAGACTTCAGAAAAGCAATGCTTTAGACACCTGAGGGAATTTTCTGTACCCCAGAATGAAGAACATGAAATGGTGGCATGATTTCAGTGTGCCCTAGAACTTGAAAAAAGAGCTCCTTGGAATGAAAAAGGCTTGAGAATGGGCACTAAGAGTGTCTCAGTTGCAGTGGGGAGTCAAGAAGTTGAGTGTCTCAAAAGATGCTAAAAATATGGTTAGTAAGATGACCTCAAGCAAACATACATGAACACAGAAACTTTGACACGACACCCTGGAAAAGTGGTAGAAATCTCTGAATTGTTGTCTGCCATATTAGGAGAGTAATACTTATAAGCTGAAGTATCAAAAATAATAAACATGATATTTCTTGCTCCCCCGAGTCTTTGAAATGAGCTGTAAAATGAGATGTATAAAATAAAAAGTTTTGCCTGTGCCAGAGGACTCAGGCATAAAAGTACAGTTCTCTTAAATAGTTCAACCATCACTTAACAACTGCCTACTAAGTCTCAGACGCTATGCCAGGTGTCAAAAAGTAAGACAATACCTCTGCCCTCACAGAGCTCACAGCCAAGTGTATGTATAAACAGTTTAAATTCTGGGTGTTAAGAGTTCTGATCAGAGAATGTGCTTAAGGGTGTTGAGAGCCTACAATAAGGACACGGGAGCAACAGGGAAGACGGGAACAAGGAAGTGTCCGGATTGCCTGAGGTGAAGCTTAAATAATGGGCATTGTTTCCAACAAGCACCAAAGCTTAGCAACACCCCCTTGTTAATGGATCCTTCCCAAAGGCCAAGTATTGTTGCCTTGTAATTTATACAGATTTGAAACTTTGGTTCCAGTATATTTGGATAAAGCATTTTAAGTCTATTTGCACATAATTCAAGGGCTAAATCTCAGGCTTAAGGTTGATTTGTTTGTGGAAATTAGTGACAAGCCTTTAGAAGCATTTGGAAAAGAATCTAATTTTATATATGCAGAGTTGGCTAGCTTGACCATATGTACTTTTTGTTGTTCAGTCGCTGAGCTTTGAACAACTCTTTGGGACCCCCCTGGACTGTAGCCCACCAGTTTCCTCTGTCCATGGAATTTTCCAGGCAAGAATACTGGAATGGGTAGCCATTCCCTTATCCCAGGGATCTTCCTGACCCAGGGTTCAAATGTGCATCTCCTATACTGGCAAGCAAATTATTTCCCAGTGAACCACCAGGGAAACCCATAATGTAATTTAGCAAATAATATTTAAGTTGTTGTTTTTGTTGTTGTTCAGTCTCCAAGTTGTGTCCAACTCTTCATGACCCCATGGACTGCAGCATGCCAGGCTTCCCTGTCCCTCACCATCTCCCAGAGTTTGCCCAAGTTCATGTCCATTGAATCAGTGATGCCATCCAACCATCTCATCCTCTGTCACCCTCTTCTCCTTCTGCCTTCAATCTTCCTTCTGCCTTCATCATTAGGGTCTTTCCTTGTGAGTCAGCTGTTTGCATCAGGTGGCCAAAGTATTGGAGTTTCAGCTTCAGCATCAGTCCTTCCAAAGAGTATTCAGGGTTGATTTCCTTTAAGATTGACTGGTTTGATCCCCTTGCTGTCCAAGGGACTCTCAAGAGTCTTCTCCAGCACCACAGTTTGAAAGCATCAATTCTTTGGCACTCTGCCTTCTTTATTGTCCAGCTCTCACATCTGTACATGACTACTGGAAAGACCATAGCCTTGACTATATAGACCTTTGTTGGCAAAGTGATGTCTTTGCTTTTTAACACACTGTCTAGGTTTGTCATAGCTTTCCTGCCAAGAAGCAATCGTCTTCTAATTTCATGGCTGCAGTCACCATCCACAGTGATTTTAGAGCCCAAGAAGAGGAAATCTGTCACTGCTTCCACCTTTTCCCCTCCTATTTGCCATGAAGTGATGGAAATGGATGCCATGATTTTAGGGCTTTTTTTTTTTTTAATATTGAGTTTTAAGCCAGCTTTTTCACTCTCCTCCTTCATCCTCATCAAGAGGCTCTTTAGTTCCGATTTAAGTACACCCCACTTAATAAAGATTTCAATGTGCACAGTAGATATATCTTTGCTAAATGACCAGATATTCGGAAAAGTCAAAGCACAGTTGGGAAGCAGTGTATGCCTGCTTGCCAAGTCACTTCAGTCATGCCCGACTCTTTGTGACCCTATGGACTGCAGCCTTCCAGGCTCCTCTGTCCATGGGATTCTCCAGGTAAGAATACTGTAGTGGGTTGCCGTGACTTTCTCCAGGGGATCTTCCCGATGCAGGGATCAAACCCGTTTCTCTTATGTCTAACCTTCATTGGAAGGTGGGTTCTTTACCACCAGCACTACTTGGGAAGACCTTGGGAAGCTGAGTCCATGCATAAATTAAGATTCTTGTAAACTGCTCTAGACCAATCCACACAGCTCCCCAGGTTCCTGCATGTGTAGGAAAGCCCCCTGAAGTCCTGTTGGGCTGATATTCTGTATTTCACTGTTTCTCAAACAACTGGCTAATCTGGTGGGGACATTACTAGTCACAGGGGATAAAGCCAGCCGCAGAGACGCCTGGCAGGAATAGCTCACAGGAAACGTGGTGATTCTGAGGCCCTTTGTAGACTGCAAGCTCTTCACTCGAGTTCTGATAGCCCTGGTTCCTTCTTTAAAGCAGCCCTCTGAAAACCCCTATGCTGTTAGACTAATTAAACCTCCTTTTAGGGTAGAATGCATAATGAGTAGCTGAGGATCCATAGCTAGATGTCTTTATTCAGCTGGCAAGACATGCACAATCTCTGGCCCCTGACAATTAGTAATAAGTCATTCTTAGAGTAATCAAGCCCCTATAAGTATCACTTCCTTCCTGAGTCCTCAAGAGCCCAAATGACTTGCCTGTGAATAGTTTACTGCTACCTAGCTTGATGGCTTTATGCAGATTTGTTGTGATATTGACAGAGAAATTGCCAGATTGCTTACATTGTGTATCTGAGTTTTCAAATCTATGGGCCTTGTAGGGTAGTCATGCACATGGCTTGATTTAATCATGGGATAATATTGTTACTGTAGATGGAAATTAAACTACACAGCTTATATTGCTGGGGAGCTCTAATGTGAGTTTCTCAAGTAGCTATGACTCAAGTTAATATTTTGTAAATATGTTCTATATTAACATTTATATTTTAAAGATAATTTAATAAATGTTTCATAATTAAAGGGTAGGAGTTAAGTGTTTTTCTTTCTCCTATAGGACTAAGTATATCCATTTTCTAAGTAAAACATATTTATGATATATTCTATAAATTTATTTGGTAAAAATGAATTATGTGCATTTCTTTTACGACAAATACTGTGTTAACATTATAATGTCTCTAGAACTATCTTCTCTAGAGCATTAATGTGTTTCTTTGACCTAGTGCTTCTCAACTGGGGAAAATTTTGTCATCTAGGGGCTGTTTGTAAATGTCTAGGAACATTATTGGTTGGCATAATAGCGGTCGGGGGAAGATGCTCTTGGCCTCTAATGAGTAGAGGCCAGGACTGTTACTAACCATCCTATACTACAAAGGAGAGCTTCCCACAACAAACAATCATGCTGCCCAAAATGTCAGTAATGGTGAAATTGAGAAATCTTCATTTTTACGAATCTCCTCAGAACTATAAGAATGATTTAACTTGCTCAAAACTTTGATGCATGTGTTCATCTTGTCAGAATATGCATTGTTAAAAATTGTGAAGATTGTGCAGCCTACACAGGGATTTACAAGCACCTCATTTTCTGTGAGCTATTCTTACTAAAGCATTTCCGTGGGGCAACTTCTTCTCCAGTTGTTAAATGATTGGCAGGGATGTTGAGAGGTTGAGGTGAAGTTGGTCAAAGCACCACTGATGTTTAACAATCAAGAAATACTTTACCTGGCAAGTATTCATTCATAGTATCAAAGCCACTACAGGAAGATGATCTTTGACTGCTGAGAAAAGTAATAACTATAGTATAATCTTTGCTAATTAACTCTGACTTTGTAATACAACAAATGATAAGCTAAGTAGGGAATGACCACAGGTTGTAGCATTTTATTTCATTTTCAAGAAAATATTTTTATAAAACTATCACCATAAAAAGTGATTTAAAAAAGAGAAAGTTACATGTAGCATAAGATTTAGAATTTTTGTCAAAGAATATGATATTGGAAAAATGTATGATTACATTTTGCTCAGAATTTTTCTATGTGACAAATTTCATTCAGACTTCTTAGAATATTTCATAAAGTTGGCATCTCTATTTTAAGAATTTCATGGAAATAATGTTTTTGAATGTCTCCAAATGGCAGAGAGTACCTCTTCACCAATTCACCATATTGAAGTGGTATGTTTAGCATTTTTTTTTTTCCACTTCATCCATCCTGGCTGCAATTCAGCTTAATATATGAGCAGAAATCTCCCTGAAAAATGAGTCAGCAGGCAGTCACATGTTTAGTGTGCTTTTCACATTAAAAGTTGCACAAGAATCAAACAAAAACAAAAATACTTAATAAATATTTAATGAATAAATATTTCTATTCAAGGGACTTGAGAATGAACCATGCTTCACTGGTTAGTTTTCTATCTATTTTCAGCATCTGCCTTTCTACTGATTACTTCATCAGAGATTGAAAATAAGCTCAATCTTGAATAAAAATTTTAAAATAGAAGCAGCATCAGCAACCATAAACATCCGTTGACTTCACCCTCCCCTTCAAGGGTGAAACTTCTTGCCTTGTTTTTATTTCTTTGATAATAGATTTCTTTATAATAAGGTTTATTGAGATATAACTGATATACAAAGAACTGCACATGATTAATGTGTGTGATTTGATTAGTTTAGACATATGCATGTCCTCATGATACCATCACAACTGACATATCAATTCCTTCAATAAGTTTCCTTGGTTTCTTTTCTTTTCTTTGTTAGTGTGTTTGCAGTAAGAATAATTAAATGAGATCTACCCTCTTAACAAATTTTTAAGTACATAATCTTATATTGTTAAGTATGGACACTGTGTTGTAGAGCAGAGTTCTAGAACTTACTCATCTTGCATAACTGAAATTTTGTAACCATTAAACATCAACTCCTTTAAAGCTTTCTGACTTCTCAACTCACCATTTGACTGTAAACCAAGGACTTCCTAATTATTGAACCCAGAGTCACCTTTAAGATATTTTAGATCTCAAAACAAATTGTGCCTTTTTAGAGAAACCTCTCCTGAACACTTGAACTAAATCTCAGTACATCCTCAATCTATTTTCTTCATAGCCCTTGGTACCATAAATCATTTTTTGTGTTTGTTTGCATGTTTATTTTCTTTTGGCTCCCATTAGAGTATAAGTTTCTTGAGGGCAGAGACTTAGCTTTATTCACTGCATTACAGTCAACCCTAAATTATGTCTCAGTTCAGTTTAGTCACTCAGTCGTGTCCGACTCTTTGTGACCCCATGAACTGCAGCATGCCAGGCCTCCCTGTCCATCACCAACTCCCAGAGTCTACCCAAACCCATGTCCATCGAGTCAGTGATGCCATCCAGCCATCTCATCCTCTGTCATCCCCTTCTCCTCCTGCCCTCAATCTTTCCCAGCATCAGGGTCTTTTCAATGAGTCAGCTCTTTGCATGAGGTGGCCAAAGTATTAGAGTTTCAGCATCAGTCCTTCCATTGAACACCCAGGACTGATCTCCTTTAGGATGGACTGGTTGGATCTCCTTGCAGTCCAAGGGACTCTCAAGAGTCTTCTCCAACACCACAGTTCAAAAGCATCAATTCTTCTGCGTTCAGCTTTCTTTATAGTCCAATTCTCACATCCATACATGACCACTGGAAAAACCATAGCCTTGACTAGATGGGCCTTTGTTGGCAAAGTAATGTCTCTGCTTTTTAATATGCTGTCTAGGTTTGTCATAACTTTCCTTCCAAGGAGTAAGCGTCTTTTAATTTCATGGCTGCAGTCACCATCTGCAGTGATTTTGGAGCCCCCCCCCCAAAAATAAAGTCTGACACTGTTTCCACTGTTTCCCCATCTATCTGCCATGAAGTGATGGGACTGGATGCAATGATCTTAGTTTTCTGAATGTTGAACTTTACGCCAACCTTTTCACTCTCCTCTTTTGCACATAGCAAACATTGAATAAATATTTATTCACTAACTGGTGCTGATTGTTTTTCCTTTTAGGTGATTTCCCTGGGGCATCTGTCACTGATGAACATTCTCTTATTAAAGCTCCCTTCCTGACTTCCAAGATAGCATCATTCTTTTTTGGTCTCCTTTGCTAGCTTTCCAGTGGGATATGATCTCTTTGAAGACAGACACTGGTGTTAGTACATCTACTGGCTCATGGAGGCCCAGAAAAATCCTCACAAGAGGGTCTTATGTTTCAAATTCAGTATGAAAGACCTTAGCTGTACCCTGTATTTAAGATGACAGAAAATTATTGACCCAAGAGGAAGTATTATTTATTTATTTATTTATTTATTTATTTATTTTTGGCTGCTAACAAAGCTAAATGTGTTTCATGTGATAGGTATTGAATGGGAACTTCAAATTGTATGACTATAGGTATTGTTAATTGTTTATAGACTATAGTTGTGTTTTGGTGCTTGGGTCTGCTATTTCAACAGAAACATAGTAATCTCGAAATGTGTCCAAAAGTGGTAATTTCCACACATAGAAATGCCCATATATGGACAAAAGTGTTCATATGTAGAGAAAGGGTTCATTCATGATGCAATGACTTTATTGACTATTATGCTGTCATTAAAATTATAAATTGCAATTATGAAAATAAGAAAATTGAAATACTTGTTATAAGTGACCAAGGCATGACCCAATATTGTGGATACAATATGAGTAGAGCTTTGCAAAATATGTATAACAATGAAAACATTGCATTTGTGCTAAGTCACTCAGTTGTGTCTGACTCTGAGATCCCATGGACTGTAGCCCACTAGGCTCCTCTTCCATGGGATTTCCCAGGACAAA